>NC_056726.1:1456409243-1456659243 GCF_019279795.1 Protopterus annectens
GGGTCCTACTCTTATACTTACTTAACCACACGTCTTCCTCTTCCAATCAATTCTAATAATTACTAGCCACACCTCTTCCTTCATCTACTACTCTCATAACACTCTACCACATTTCATCTTCTCTAATATCTACCTCACTTAACACTCCCTTCCACCTTACCATATCCTTCACATTTCTCCAACCCCACCCTTTACAATTATCCAATAATAAATCTGCACAATGTATAAACCTCATACCCCACTATTCTTCCTACCTCTATTCTTACTACTACTACTTCTTCCTCTAATCTCTCACTACATACTTACTTCCTATGAATATCCACTACATCTAGACCATCCCTATCCCAACAAAGAAACCAATGCACCATCCATTCCACTCCTCCTTAACCATGCTAACATAACAACTTCACCTAAATACCTACTTGCAAAGTATCATAGAATACAACATCTGAAATATTACACCCTCAATCGCAGGAAAAATCCACTTCTATACAACAATTTCCCTAACCCAAGCCACATAGATGTACTACTCCATATAAAAGATGCAGCTATCCACCCTAACCCAGGCCCAACAAATACTCCTAGTACTCTCCACAGCCAAAATCCCTACCCAATCAATCCACATAATAAAACATCTAACTCTCTCCATGTAGCCCATCTTAATATACGCAGCATAAACAACAAAATACCTCAACTACAAGCTCTAGTAGAAGTATACTCCTTTGATATCCTCTGCTTAACAGAAACATGGTTAAAACCTTCTACCAAAGACAATGAATTCCTTCCACCTGGATATAACATACTAAAACTCGACCGTGTAGCCAAGAAAGGTGGAGGGGGTAGCTATTCTATTTAAATCAGGACTACAGCTAATCACCTACAACTGTAATATACCTCTTGATTCCAATGCTGAAATTCTCATCTCCAAACTTCAAATTAACATTGCCAAATCCATCTATATCATCTGTATGTATCTTCCACCCGGTAATAACATTTCCACCATGGAAAATATTCTTTACTGCCTTTCCCAATACTTGCCTCAAGAAACCATAATCCTAGGAGATATTAACATTGACTGTTGCTGCTATTGCAGCAGCCTCCCTACAACCCACATCAACCTACATGGTTTTACTCAAACTATTACATCCCCTACCAGGATCAATAAAACTAACCAGAAAGCTAGCATATTAGACTGGATTCTCATAAACCATCACCCTCACAACTATGATTCAGGAACCCTCCATGATGATATAAGCAACCACTCGCTTACCTATATTATCAGACACAAAACCCATACTCCCAATCCTAAATCTGTCAAATATATCAGATCCAAAAAGAACTTTAACCCTGAGCTATTCGAAAATGAACTAAGAACATGCAATTGGTCTCCCTTAAAATACCTCCCTTTAGAAGAAGCCATCAAGTACTTTAACTCTAAATTTCTGGCTATTCTCAACCAACATGCTCTAACCAAATTAATTAGAGTTAAAACCAACTCTGCCCCATGGCTTTCAAAAGCAACCAAAGACAAAATGTACCTGAGAAATAAGCACTGGGCCAAATGGAGAATGACTAAAACCCTGTTGACCAACAAACCTTTAGACAGTTAAGAAATGACAAAAGCTATACACTCTGATAAAAAAAAATACTACCTACAATTCCAACAAACTAATCAAAACAACCCTCAAAAATTCTGGACTAGCATTGACCAACTACTCCACCCAGGTCAATCCACCACACCTAACCCTCAAGACACTGACCATACTAACCCCATAAATACAGCCAATACATTCAATGCCTTCTTTACAAATACTATCCAAACACTGGCTAGTCAGCTAACACCCAATAGCTTCACAATACCCACCTATAACTCTACCTCACCCCCTCCTTTTTATTTACAACCTGTCCCAACTACTTACATCCAAACCCTCATACAAAATCTAAAACCATGCAGTCCCTCTGCAGATCAACTACCTGCCAATTTTCTACAGCTATCAGCCAAATCCATAGCTTTCCGTTTCCATTCTGATCAATAGGACAATTACCGAAGGTCACATACCTAGCCTATGGAAAGTTTCTCATATTATCCCTCTCCATAAAGGCGGAAACAATAATGAGCTCTCCATCTACCGTCCTATTGCCCTTCTCTCCTCTCTAGCAAAGATCATGGAGAAATGTATCCACAGGCAATTACTTGACCACTTAACACAAAATAACTTACTTTCCAGCTGTCAACATGGTTTCAGACCTTCACACAGTACTACCACTGCCCTCCTTTCCTTTACAGATTATATTAACAAAAATCATAACCTTAATAACCTATCTTTGGCACTATTCATTGACCTGTCTAAAGCATTTGACATGGCCAATCATCAGATTCTCCTCAACATACTAGAATCACTATCCTTTGATACACCTTCGATAAAATGGTTCCAGTCCTACCTAGATAAAAGGCAACAGGCAGTTATTTGGCATAAGACTCTTTCTACCCTCCAACCAGTTTCACTGGGTGCCCTCAAGGGTCTATACTTGGACCTCTCCTCTTCTCGATATTTATTAATGACCTTCATCTAGCCATCCCCCAAACCACATGCATACAATATGCTGATGACTTGACACTTATATGCTCAGCCAAATCCACATCTGAGCTACTCTCTCTGACCCAGAAAGTATTTAACACAGTTGAACAATGGTTTACACAACGTTGTCTTCTTTTGAACCCCCAAAAAACTAAACTCCTCCTCTTTAATCCAACCCACAAGTCCTCTCCACTTGATTTCTCAGTTATATCCACTAACGGCACCATCATATCACCTGACACTTCTACCAAACTACTGGGAATCACCATTGATAACAACTTGAGCTTTGACATCCATATCAACAACACAATAAAAACTGTCAACAAAAAACTTGGCTCCCTCTACAGAATTAAATCATACCTTTCTCCCACAGCTAGAACAACTATAGCCCATACTCGTCTAATCTCTACCCTCCTCTATACCTCACCTATTTTTACTAACCTTTCAAAAAATAACCTCAGCAAACTGGAAACTTCCTACAATAATATTGCTAGATTTGCAACAGGTAACCCTTACAGAACCCACCATTGCTTAAATATAAAGCAGCTGGGATGGCTTGAACTACAAAACTTGATTGAATTCCATCAACTAACCATCGCCCATAAAACTCTTTATAATCCATCCTGCACTCCTAGTCTATCTACCCTCATCACTCCATACACAAATATGAAATCATTGTGTTCTCACAAAAATCTTTTATACATTTCTAAACCTAACAACAAAGCTGGTGAATCTCTCTTCTCCAATGCTGTTGGAAAAACCTGGAATCTTCTCCCCAGTGACCTCCCCTCTCTTTCCTCTCTATCACTCTTCAAAAATAGACTAAAACCCTTCCTTAGAACACACTGGTTGTGCCCCTGTACTAAACCTGACTAGGCAACTATCTATCTAATTGAACTAAACTTTGCCTAGCCCTCACTACTCAGAAATTAGTACATATTTTATCCCTATAAATTCTATTTTCCTCCCAAACTTCACTATGCAGAATCTCCCTTTACATTTCCTACTGAAAAATATACTAGTTTTTCTTCCTTTTACATTATGTATATACTAATCCTGCCTCCCCTCCATACCTTAGTCTTTCTATTTATAAATGACTTATAACTGCATATTGTATAGTAGAAAAGTAGAAGCATTCTGGTACTTCAAGATTTTTTGTTTATCCTCACAAAATAATATGTCTAACCTGCAATATTGTTTTTCTTTTTATATATAATTAATTCTGCTATTTAGTTATCTTTCCTACTATTTTTTGTGTTTATGTACCTGAAATCTGCTAGTTTAATATGAATATTTCCATTTAGTCTTATTTTGTATATTGATTACTAAGCTTTTCATTTATCAGTATTGGAGCTTATCTCCTCGGGCCTCTATTGAAAATGGACATGTATCCAGTTAGACTAGCTGGGTCAACAAATGTAAAATAAATAAATAAAATAATTGTGCCTAGAAGTGAGCTGGTGTACAATTCGGCATAGTCATCTGCATCCTCTGCGTGGGGGCAGTGGTTTGAAGCTGCTGATACCCCCCCCCCCCTTAGGAGGTTGTAGTCAGCTTTTGAGAATTGTTTTAGCCTGGTTATGGCTGGGGGGGGGGGGGTTGAGTGGGATAGAAACTTTGAATGAGATAGACCTATGATCTGATCTCACCAGGGAAGAATGTACTATGAGAGTGGTGCAGCGATCACCCATGTTGGTGACAACCAAGTCCAGAATGTAATCTCCCCTTGTGGGGGATGAGACAAGCTGGTCTTGTGTGTTAGAACTGATGAAGTCAAGGAATCGTTGAGTTAGTGCATAAGTGCAGGAATAGTTCACCCGGTCTATGGTGGGTAGTTGAAGTCATCAAAGATCAGGGTGCTAGGGGGTATCTTGATGGAGTCAAGTAGGTCAAGGTAAGAGGAGTGGGTGTCCTGAGTCATGGAGGGGGGGTCTGTAGCTGGCTATAACTTGGATGGCTGTCTTGCCAACTGTCAATTTCACCTGGAGTACTTCCAGTGCATTATGCTGAAACACCAGTCTGGAGGTGTGCCTGTCCTTGATGAAGATAGAGACTCCAGCACCCTTAGTCTTCCCGACCTCATTTTGGGGTTGAAATGTGTGGAATGAGGTATAGCCTGGTAAGGCAGGGGTGCTCTCTGCAGCCCTGAATCAGGTTTCTGTGATTGCACAGACATCAACATCTTCCAGTGCAAGGATATCCTCCAGTGAGTGCATTTTCAGGTTAAGGCTCCTAGTGTTAAGCAGCATGACCTTCAATTTGCTTTTTGACAGATCTTTTATGTTGCAAGATTTGTCTTTGGGACATTGCCTAAAAAAGGCACAGTGGGGGAGGCAAGAGCCTTGGCCAGCATCCGGAATCCCAGGGATGACAGGTGGATGCCATCTCTGGCAAAGCATTGAGGCCTGTCAACCATGTCACCACAGGCAGACCAATATTGGATCCCCTTGTAAAGACACGAGAAACTAAGCCAATTGCTGAATTCAATTATTTTTTGTTGGTATTGTGGTATCATTCTTAGTGATGTTAGGATGCTGGTTAGTGCTAGAGTCTTACCTGCCTGGGGCACATATTCTGAGAGTTCAATCATTTCTCTCTTCATATAGTCCAGGGAGGCACATCTCAAGTCATTCACACCAACATGTATAATGACAGAGTCATACTTGTACCTGTTGTGGAGAGACTTAAGTGCGTGTGTGATGTGATGGATTCTGGCACCTGACCGACAACTGACCATGACCTTTTCCTTGTTGAGCCTGGTGAGGGGGACATTGGTGTGTCTCACAACTGAGTCGCCAATGACTAGTAAACTTGGTTTATTGTTATGCCTTATGGGCTGTGTTTGTGAGACACTGGTGTGTTGTCTGCTGTATGTGATGTGTTTGGTGTTGTGTGTGAGAGTGTTTTGGAGGTCTCTGTTATTATTGAGGACTTCTGCATAGGTGGGTGTGTGCTGTGGGTGGTGTGGGGTCTGTGCTGCCATTCTCCTCTTATTTAGGAGACGAAAGAGAGAGAGAGAGAGAGAGAGAGAGAGAGAGAGAGAGAGAGAGAGGAGGGAGGGAGGGAGAGAGAGAGAGAGAGAGGAGAGAGAGAGAGAGGAGGAGAGAGAGAGAGAGAGAGAGAGAGAGAGAGAGAGAGAGGGAGGGAGAGAGAGAGAGAGAGAGAGAGAGAGAGAGAAGGAAAAAAACAGTACAGTAACAGAGTGGTACAGTGGTCATGTATAAAACACAAGGTATATGATATTTACAATATTTACAGCTTAGGGCTTAGGTGCACTGTCTGTGAATGTGATGTTTAAGGTCATTACAACTTTAGGTGGCTGTTGATAAATAACTTATCTTGCAGCTGTAAGTCATTGGAACTATGTTAGATATCTCTACACAGTCATTTTTGGTACTGAAAGTGAGCGATAGTTTTAACCATTGTTTTTGAAGGAAATGCAAGTTATTGTTGACTTAAATATTGTAAGAGTATTACGTGTCTTGATTTCAGCAGGATGATGGCTGTAGATAGCAGGTCCAAGTTTGGAGAAGGCCCTTTCAATTAAGGTGGTTTTAAATCATGGCCTAAAGAGAGTTAAATTTCATTAGGGTCATCTCTTGCTGTCTGATTATTACTTTATTTTTTAAAGGGGAATAACGGTTAAGTTTAACAATCTGGAACAATTATGTTCGGAAAACCAGAGTTGGTATGCTGCAGGTATTATGATGCTGACTGGTAACCATTAGATTTTAGTGGCATAGTGGATAGTATTGTTGCCTCACAGCAAAATGTTCCCTGGTTCGATTCTTGTGTGGGGTGCCTTATGTGTAAATCTGCATGCCCACCCTATGGTCACATGGATTTCCTCTGGGTATTCTTGTTTCCTCCCACACTTGAAAGACATGCAGTACGTGGACTGGACACTCTGAATTGGCCATAGGTGTGAGTGTGTGATATGGAAGAACTACTGTGGCAGGGCTAGCCACCTGATGGTGTAAACCTTGGTTCTAGATGATTGCCACTGGTGAAGTGACACCCTGACCTCATGTGCAAAGATATGAGAAAAAGAGGTTGTGGAGGGATGGATTATAAGGGATCATGTGTTCTTAGCTTGTGATGCAGTTACTGTCTGCCACTTGACCAAAAAAACATTCTCGAACTCCCGCGTACTTGATCTTACTTAACAATTTAGCCCTCCCAACACCCAGCCTATTTATTAAAGTTTGAATTTTATTTGTATTTGAGCTAAAATGAAAAAAAAAGTTATGAGGATGCCATATTCAGTATTTGGTATGTAGATGTTTTTTGTTAGGGTAAAACTAAATATGACATCTTATAATATAGCCTTTCGTTGACTATATTATTAGTATGCTGTGCCAAAGCTCCGAACTTTATTCTCCAAATTTTCATTGGTCAAATATGTCAACATTGTCCCACGTGTGTAATCATTTACTTATAAAGAATTGCCTTTTTATATGGGTGTCCTTAATTCTTTATTCTCTCTAGAGCATGGTCTTGCTTATAACTACAGACAGCATGAAACATAAAACAGCATCCCTTTTCCAGTTCTCAGTTTTCTAAAGCCAGCTTAGAATGAAGATGTCTGCTGTATGTGGTGAACTTTGTTCACTGCTTTGTCTATTCATTCCACGTGTGAAATTATGTATAAATTGTTAATTTTAAAGTGAAAGACTGCTTTAACAAATCTCTCATTGTTGTCGACCTTGCTGTTTCTGACAGCGTTTTATATTCGTATGTACACCGAGAAGCACGTACATATGGCATTTCACTGACGTTTTACAGAGTCTTGAGTGTTCAAGAAACCGAGACAGATTGGTGTGTTATCTGGAACAGTAGAAACATGAAATTTTAGATCAAGTTGTAGCAGTACGACAAAAGTAGTGGATGAAGAAGTGACATAAAAATAACAAGCAATTAGAAAGTAAACCATTAACAAAACACATCTCATGTGACCTTAAGTTGGTTCTAAGGCACTTTTATACTTCTGTCACTGGGAAGTAAATCATCATATCATATCAATGTACTGGCATCGATGGCAGCAATTTCCTACCACCTCATAATTTAAAATGATCTCTATCTTGAAACAAAAATAATCCCTTGTGTCCGTTGTCTCACACTGTGATTACCTATCCCTTCATGCAGAGCTGACACTAACTGTACTTGATCTGGAACATCCCTACCACATTTTTTGCATTTTCCAGCCATTCAGAAACATTATACTAAGTGTATGATTAGGAGGGTGGCCTAATGGTTAAGGTGTTTGCCTTACAAACACAAGGTGCAGAGTTTGAGTCTCACAAGGGATAATTGGCTAAGCTTAAATGGCTCGCAAGGGCAGTTAGCTTAGTACTTACTTATTCGCTGATATATTATATATATATGTAGTCTACAGTTTGTGGTAACCTTTATGAATCCCCCTCAGTATTTAAAGCTGCAAGAAAAAGGGTAGGAAAACTAAAATTAGAAGGAAGAATTTGTGTGTTATGCTCGTATTGTCTGTTCTCAGAAAAATGTACACAGTGTAGGTGTTAATGAATCCCAGAGCTTGTTCTCATGTTGTGAAACCTTGTAGATACATATACATATACATGACAAATACATTTTTAATAGAAACAGTCAGGGGTGTTGACTCCATTAAAGGACATTTGGCAACCCATTAATAAATGCATCTTGTTTTTTTCTAATTTAACAAGTTTTGATTCTATCTCTTCATATGGATGACTTCTTTGTTCCTGCATTTTAAACTAAGGGTTTTGTATCCAGGAAGGAAGAAAGAGGTCATTGTCACCCTCTACTCTTCCCTCATTAGGCCAATCATCAAGTACAATGCCCCATTTGGCATGTACCTCACTAGATACCTGCAACAACTGGAGAGGCTGCAAAAGTACCTCACAAAGAGGATGCTAGGCCTTAACCACTTGTCCTATATAGACAGACTCAAAAAAACCTCCAACTATTCTCTGTCTTATATCACCTACTTAGAGGGGATCTCTGCTTGACTTACAAAGCCATGTCTAACCCAGCTCTGTTAGAAAGACTACATCTAAAGAAATCCCAATCCCTCTACACCACATGCTCCAGAGACCTCAACCTCATTACCACAAGCAACAGAACATACTGGAGGGACAGGTTCATAACCCAGAGACTGCCCATGCTATGGAATAGACTTCCCATACATGTCAAGCAGAGCACCTCGCTGACCATCTTCAAGAGAAATCTTGATGAGTGGATGGGAAATAGAAAATTCACCCCGGGGATCACTCCAGTGGCTCTACTCGACAGAGACACTGGGAACTAAGGTCAGGTGGCACAACGCCAGGGTAATCCTATGACTAGGCTTGTAAAGGCCCCAGGGCCGTCAGCCTAGTACACACCTATGAACCTGTGAACATGCATTTCATGTGATCTTGCAGCTTGGTGTTTAATTTGTCTTAACTTACCCAGGCTGTATTTGTTTATTCTGTGTTTGCGGAGGCTGTATTTGTGCAATGTACTGTTTGCTACCTGTTGTAGCAATATGTAGAAGGTCAGACTGCTATTATTTATTCTACTTTGAGATCAATTAGTAGAGAGAATGAGTGATCATTATTTAGAAAATTTAAAAAAGATCCCTCCTTTTTCTTTGAGTTCATTTAACATCACAATAAGAATCCACAAGTAAGAGATAATGGAGTATGGAGGACATACACAGATCATTTCTTTTTATTTTTATTTTATAGTTATGCATGATTCCTGATCTCCTTGAGTATGTATATTTGGCCATTATATATAGTTTATACTCAGCATAATAGAGTTCCTGCCAAAATTACAACATTTTGTGCTTAGAGCTCACTTATTTCAGTGTAATTTTATAGAACTGTTTAATTTCATTGTGATCAAGCATATGTATTATGCACTTCCAAAAATGTCCTGTGTGCCCATAATAATTATTAATACACTTTAGAATAGGCTGTTTCAAGAGAGAGAGACGTTAAGTCTGAGACATAATTATGTGCATTTAAGGTATTATTAAAAACGGTGAATATGGTTTCCCGGGAGAAGTCATTTGACAGAAATGTTACTGCAGCATGGAGAAGTACTTTGTCTCATGGACAGAAAAGTATTCTTTCCAAATGTTGTCTATGAAATGTTAAAATGAATTGTCTCATGTAGGTATTAATAAAAGCTAGGATGCACAAAGCAGTATTTTTATTTCTGCAATAAGTATACCACACATCTTATACAGATGAGAAGGAATAAAAAAAACACAGCTGGAGAGACCACAAAAGTACCTCACCAAAAGGATCAAGGGTCTCCAACATATGTCTTATTCTGCCAGACTAAAGAAACTTCAGCTCTATTCAGTAGCATACCGCCTGCTCAGAGGTGATCTCTGCCTGACGTACAAGGCCATGTCCAATCAGGATCTGATGGACATGCTCCACCTCAAAAAATCCAAATCCATCAGGACCACGAGAGCTAAAGACTTAAACCTCGGCACAAGTATGAATAGGACATGCTGGAGGGATAGATTCATAACCCAGAGGCTTCCCATGCTTTGGAACAGGATCCTAGTTCGTATTAGGCAGAGCCCCTCACTGACTCTCTTCAAGAGAAATCTTGATGAGTGGATGGGAGATCGTAAGTTTACCCCAGGGGTCACATCTGTGTCACTACTAGACAGAGGCACAGTATTCTAGATTTATTCTGTACAGTTTTGTACCATTTCATGGGGTGGCAAAAGCCACATCACTATGGCTAGGCTTACAAATGCCCCAGGGCAGATAGCCTAGTACTATACTATGAAACTATGAAACTAAAGCAACAATCTACAGCTGTAAGGGAAAGTTTACTTATCTTGGTGATGGTGGGAGTTTTGAGAGAAAAGGTTGTGGGTACGACATTAGTCTTATACAGATGAGAAGGAATAAAAAAACACATGCAGTGTGGTTTCCAGGAGTTATTACAACTAAAGAAACCTAGTTAACTGTTCAAACTACCTCCTTCAAAGTAAATGTTTCCTTGATAGGGCCTATAATATATTGTGCATAGTTTTAAAGGGCATTCTGTTATCTGTTACTGATTTCTCTTTTGAAGTGAAATATTTAATTGTATAAATTAAAGTATTTGGTTTTCTTGTTGTTGCTGCTGTGGTCAGACATACATCGGTCTGACCAAAAGAAAATTAAAGGTCAGAACCAGGAAAATCCGAAAGACAACAACTGGAGAGGCATAAAGCAGTCATAAAAAATTCTGCTTCATAGCACTTTTATGAATAGCTTGTTACATAAAAGCACATACAATTGGTTGGATAAGGGTAAAAGAAAAAAAAGTCAGTCTAAGACAAAAAAGAGAAGCGGGGTCAAGATTTTATAGTATGTATTCAAATCATGGCACAGTTTATTCTGCTGCCGTCATATGAGTACATGATTGCAGTAAACACTCTTGTTACAGAACCCTTTATTTGTTCCCTTTCTTTACATCACAACTCGGGTGATTTTTATGGCAATGAGCTGCTAATAATCTCCTTCTTGTAGTCCCGTGTTTGATTCTCTCGGCTTCTATCTGCATTACTGTATGGCAGTGAGGGAGTTACTTAACTAGGCCATGATCCCGGATTGTCCGCGAAAAGAGATACTTGTGTCTAGTACAAAGGATCACAGAGTCTGTTACAGTGAACTTTCATGAAATATTAGAGAGAAGTCCTTCAACCATCTATGAATATGTTAAACAAATACCATGGTTCTCCATAAAAAAAATATTCAAATGTTTACACACAGATTTACAAACACACATACACTTTTTGTATATTGTTTGGTTACTGATTTAAAGTAAAAAAATGCATATTCACTTACTGTTGTCCAGAATTTAGCCATCCATCCATAACCCCTTTTCAGATTTTTGCACATGGGATTGGGGTATCAATTCAACAGTGACAATTGGCTAGAGTTAAAGTTATGGCACAGCGAGCAGCATTGTCATCTGACAGGAAGAGTTTCTCCAGTTCAGTTCTGAGCTGTGGTGCCCTCTGTGCAGAATCTGCATATCCTTTCTGTGTTCTTGTGGGTTTTCTCTAGGTACTCCGGTTTCTTCCCACATTTCAAAGACATACAGTAAGTGGATTGGACAGTCTCAATTGTCTGTGTGTGTGTGTGTGTGTGTGTGTGTGTGTGTGTGTGTGTGTGTGTGTGTGTGTGTGTGTGTGTGTGTGTTATGTAAGAACAACTGTGGCAGAGCTAGCCATTTGGTGGTGTGAATCTTGGTTCTGATTTTAGCCACATCATGCATAAAAACAATTTACCTGTATAAGGAGACATGCTTTATCAAAAAAGAAATGCTGATCTACTCAGTTTAGGCACTTAAAAATAAAAAAAAAAACAATTATTAGGTTAAATGTTACAGAATGTGTTTTCTTCACATGTGAAAATGGAGTATAAGACCACTAGAATATTAATGCATGCAGTTTACTACTGTCAGCTTGATATCATGATCCCTTAACAAAGCATGGTTATGAATAATTTGGTTTAGTTTACTCTGCTGACAATTGCTGTAGCCCAAAGTACCTAATTCCATTATTCATTATTTTAATGTTAAGTCCTTGGTCAGGCTACAAAGAGTGGCACAGAAGTACATTTTTTTACTACTTTGCAGGCTAAAATCTAAGGAAGTAGTCCATTTTTGTATTTCCTAGAATTTATTTTTATATTTTTTATATTTTAGCAATAATCCACTCCTATGTGTGAGTATGTCACGATATTCCCAGAGACGGACTGGTTTGATTTTGTTTGAAGGAATAATCAAGCCATGTCAACCGTGGGAAAATCCTGGCATATCCACACACAGGAGTGGATTATTGCTGTTATACAATGATATTATTTAAAAAAGAAATTGATTTGACCATGGAGCAAACTACTAGTCCAACGGTTGGCCCTTCTGCCAGTCACAAAAAGAAAAAGTTAAGCAAACAAGCTTTGCCACAATAACAGGCTAGCAATTTTCTTCAGCCACAGGTAGATGACTCTGCTGTTGCCATAGTGTGTGCCTCAGGCCACTCATCTTTTACCAGGGAACCGTCTGGTATAGTACTTATAGCCAGTATGGACCAGGGGATTAACTGCATCCTCTGTTGATGCTGGGGTCCCCTCTGTGGGCAAAGATTAGCCATTGTTGTCCATGCTGGGAGAGGGAACAAGGAACTGTTTGGTCAGAATGTTCTGCCCATCCCTGAGGAAGCTACTGCTTCCATTAACACTGCTGGCCCCCCATGTTTCCTGTCAAAAAGAAACAGACAATTAAACATGCATCCGCCTGTCCTCAAATTTCCTTAAACAGGAGGTATTTACTGAGTCTGGCTCAGGGTTTAACTCAGGCTGTTGATCCTTGTAGGATGGTTTCTGCTAAAAGAAAGAGGGATGCCTCTTTTCCTGAAGATTCTGAATCTGTATGGAAGAAGAAGGGACAGGTGCAGGGTTTTCTCCTCAGATTTCTGATTCAGACTCTGAGGAGAGCTCTGTTTTGGATTCTCTTTGTGGGGGTTTCTTTTACTCTGAGACTATTTCCAGAATGTTCTGTTGTTTTCAGAAGGAGAACACTGAGGTTTCTCAGTCTCTCAGAAAATACCATGCGCTGTTACAGAAGATATTTCCAGAACCTTTACTTATTCCTCTAGTTCTCTTGTGTCAGCTTTGGAGGATGTGTGCCACTGCCTGCAGTTTTCCTGATATTCATAAAAAATTAACAAGCATAGGAATCTGTCTAGTTTCAACCTCACCACCACAAGTGTTGAGGAAAAAACAAAAAAAAAAAAAAAAAAAAGAGAAATTAGTGGTCTTAAAACTTTGTTGATGAGCTCAGTCACAATAATTCCTAAAAATCATGAATACAAGGTAGTGTTCCAAAGCCATAAGCCTTTATTTGTCACAGATAAGCAATCCTTATTAACAAAAAACAGAAATATTGTACAATGTTAAACATATCAGCTTTTTTACACTTAGAAGTAGGTGTAGAAAATACATGTATTTAATTTTAAACCAGTCTATTCAAGGCTAACAATGTAAACAGGGCTATAAAAATGTGCATTTTAGAACGGCAAGTACCCACCCCCCAAACACTACTACTGATGAGATCAAACTAAATTCTAGTTAAGGGGAACACTATCTATCTATTTGCAACCAACATTCCCATATCAGGTATTATGAAAAGCATAACACACATAAAAAGACTCACTTTTAACTAAAATTGCTTTTGGATAACTAATGCATTAAAGCCTTCATCAGGTCTGTGACAAGAATTAAAATCATATACATAGGTAGATAAGTAAAAAATGTTAACTAGACAGATACAAGAAAAAACACATAGCTATCTAACCATAAACATTATCTAAGTAGAACACTATTAAAAAAAATATATCTATCTATATATATATATATATATATATATATATATATATTTATATATATATATATATATATATATATATATATATAGATATATATAGATATATATAAAATATATGTGTGTGTGGGTGTATTTATATATATATATATATATATATGTTGTGTCTTGCGGCTTTTCCCAGTTAGGGGTCGCCACAGCGGAACTCCGGTCCGCTAATGATTGGTAGTTGATTTTTACATGCCAAGTTACCAGCCCTGATGCACAACCTTCAACGAAGGCACGCCCATTCACGCATGCCTCCACGCAGAAGACGCTCTAGCTGAGAATTGAACCGGACAGCATCTTACTGTGAGGGGACAATGCTGCCGCAGCACCACCACCGTGGATATAATATATATATATATATATATATATATATATATATATATATATATATATATGTCTAATCATATCTAATATGTATGTGTGTATAAAAATAATACTTGCAGCTCAGAAAAAATTATTTCAGAAAAAAATTATTTTATTTACAACTCAGAAAAAAATGTCAGTGCTTTGCAGTTAAAAAAACCTGCCATGACAGTTTTCGTATTTACAGCCCCATCCTTCTGCCCCTAAAAAAGGCAGACAGAATGTATAAAGTTCTTCAGTCTTCTAAGTTTTTATACACTTTTCTCAAACCTGAACCACCAGCTGTAGCTTTAGTTAATCCTACTTCTGCTAAACATTTGATAAATCCAATCCTAATCTGACAAGGCTGGGAAGATTATTGACAAATCTGGGGAAAAAGTACATGCTGCTGCAACTTTGATTTTCAGAATTTTGAATTGTCAGGAGCATATGTCAAAGCTTATTTTGATTAATTGTGAAAGAAGGAGAAAAATTTTGCCTGCAGTTTCTTTAAATAAGTTTATTTCTTCCCTTTTACAAGTCACAACTCATTGTTTACAGTGCGTGTGTGACTCAGATGATAATTCTTCCTGGGCTGTGGCCGCTGGTACTGTTTTGAAGAAGTTTGTCTAGCTTCATTCTCAGAACCTTCCAGATGATGTGAAACATGAGATTAAACTCCATATCGTGGATGTCCACAGACACCTCAGGTACTTTCTTGACATAATACATCTTTCAGATCTTCTGATTTGTTGTCCATTTCATATGAAAGTCAGAACAAGGGACAACCTGTGTCAAAACAAACTATTTCCAAATGGTTATCTCAGGCTATTACTGTTTGTTATACCAAGCACAACAAAACTTTTCCAGGCAGGGTCAAGGCCCAGTCTACCATGGCCTTGGTATCATCTGTGGTTCATTGTAAAGGCTTGGATTCTAGAAATATTCCAGAAGCAGCACCTTGGTCATATATACAGAAGTGTTGTTTTCATTCTAGTAAGTTCTATAATCAAGTGCAAAATGTCCAATTGTTATAAGCACAGAATTAAAAGATGCATCTTTTGCTGGATTAACATTCATACAAGTACCGTAGAAGGTATGTCCTTTTTGCCGTGAGGTCACTGCCTCAGAGAATTATTTATTTTTTCCAAAGGGTATTGTTCATTGTACAGAATTACAGAGAGATGGAAAATTGGTGTTTTCCAGTTAAATATTTTTTTTTCTCTTTAAATAGGGGGTTTATCTATTAATTGAGGAAACAGTTTTGTTATATGAACTTTTGCAGAGCTGTGTTGTTTATTTATTTTTTTTATTTATCTGTTTATATTTGTTTACTGGGGTAGTGCTCTGATCTCAGTATACCATTTGCAGGCACAGTCCTGGTGAATAGGATAACATAAGAAATGAACAAAACATAATTACAGGTACAGGGATGTGCTATACAAAAATACACACACACACACACACACATATATATATATATATATATATATATATATATATATATATAGATATATATATATATACATACACATACATATATCTCTCTCTCTCTCTCTCTCTCTATATATATATATATATATATGTGTGTGTGTGTGTGTGTGTGTGTGTGTATATATATATATATATATATATATATATATATATATGTATAAAAACATCAAAAGCCCACAATATCAAAGGCCAAATTGTCAACACAAAAGCATCAAAACCTCAGTTCAGCGAATGACTGGATCGTAGAATCCATTCCAAGGGTAAGTAACTGCTCATAGCACAAGTAACGAAAACAAAACCTTACCATCCACAACCCATCACACCCGCCAATTAAATATACTAACTCCAAGATCGCACTACAGTTAGGAAAAGGGAAAAGTCCATCCTGTTAGCCAGCAGGTCACTTACCATGGGAATGGATTTGACATTCCAGTCTTTTGATGAAGTGAGGTTTCGATGCTTTTGTCTCAATGATTTGGTCTTCAATATTGTGGCATTTTGATGTTTTCAGGTAGGTGGCCCTTGCAGTCCACTAGAACCCAAACAGCACTGGTCAACCAACAACTATTTGTGAACCAAAGTATGCAGTACTCTCTTCTCATCACCAAATTAGTAGCGCATTATTTCTTTAGAAGCCTGTACTGCTCGGTATTGAGAACAAGCTGAAGGCGAGCATGTTACCAAGAACGCCAGCCCCAAATCCCAAACTTCTTGCTTTCTTACTTATCTAGTTAATTATTTCATCTGCCCTACCAACTTACTTTAAAGATAGTTTTTCCCTTGAGCCTAACAAATAAAGCACCCTTGCTCATAATACTAATGTGATCAGACCTCCTAAAGTGTTTAAAATTCATAAAATAAATAAATACATACAATAAAGTAAGTTAAGTTTGAACATCTGTCTAGTACAGCTCCTTCTGTAATTTGCCATATACTTACAGCTTTACTGATTGTTTTTTTTTTCTGCCATCTCCTGCCTCAGGTGTAGCCCCGCTACCCTCGAGCTCACTTCGCTCTTCTCCCACTCCCATTCCCATCCACCCCCTTTTATAATTTCCTTTATATGT
Organism: Protopterus annectens; assembly: GCF_019279795.1. NCBI lineage: Eukaryota > Metazoa > Chordata > Ceratodontiformes > Protopteridae > Protopterus > Protopterus annectens. The sequence goes on from NC_056726.1 coordinate 1,456,426,150, forward strand.
AACCACTTTGCTCCTCCCATCATCTTATTGCCCACCCCTTCCTGTTAGGTCATACATATACTACTACCAGCATACACATAACTTGTAAAGCTGACACCTTATCTTTTGCCTTCCACTCATTACCAACTACCTCTACTAGTAACCCCAACTAATTCCACACACACACACACACACACACACACACACACACACACACACACACACACACACACACACACACACACGCACACACACACACACAAGTCTTAGATACCAGCATACTCTCCTGTCATGAATGCCCCCCCTCAACCCCCACTTACCTGATACTATTTCCACTTTTCTTCTTTCTCCATATCACCTCCTCTAATACTCAACTACCTCCAGCTTATAATGTCCCTACAAATCCCTGTAATACCAACCCTTTTCTTCAATCTCTATCCTTTTCTATCCACACCTCCATCCTTCCTAACAATACCACATTACCCAAAATCAAAATTCCTCCTACCAACACTTATCCACCCAAAATCAAACTCAAATACTATACCTACATTCCTCTGATAGACAAAGTGTACTGCCTCACCACCATCATACTTCAAGCAGGGAACATTCAACCAAACCCTGGTCCCACAACTCCCACCTCTACCAGTAATACTGGGGTCCCTCACTTAGGTAACCCCCTGCCCTCCCTACAAACACATCTCCTTCTACTCAATAAATATCAGAAGCATTCTAAATAAAGTCAGTGAACTCCATGCCTAGATTTCCTACCACAACCCTGATGCCATAGCCCTAACAGAAACCGGGCTTAAACCCCAACACTCAGACAAGGAACTCCCCCCCTGGTTATAATATACTCCGCTTAGACTGTCAAAATAAAAAAGGAGGTGGAGTAGCCATTGTATATTCCAATCATCTAACTCTTACTAGTTTCAAAAACCCAATCCCACTCTTCCCCGCAGCCAAAATATTGTCTGCTAACCTCAAGCTTAGTAACCATACCACTATCACCGTAGTAGCCATCTACATTGCACCAGGGGAAAATATTCCACTACTGGAAAACATACTGTAATACTTCTCCCAGCACATCTCTAATGAAACTATTATTCTCAGTGACGTTAACATTAACTGGTTAGCTTTCTCTTCTCCACATTCATCTCAGCACATAAATTTGTACAGCTTCACACAACTAATTTCTGAACATACACACACAAACAACTCACTAGCTACTAGCACCCTTATAGACTAGGTACTAGTCTCTAATCCCTCCATATACCACAACCCAGAAATGCTATCCAATTCCCTTAGTGACCACTCCCCTATAAAGGCCCTTAGATACTCACCCCACCATACCAAACCACATAGATTCATAACCTGTAGAAAATTAACTAACTTCCATCCTGAAACTTTCAAATATCTCCTCTCTGAAATAAACTGGAACTTCCTCCATCAACTCCCCCTAGATGATGCTGTGCAGTCTTTTAACTCCACTTTCCTTAATATTCTTAACTCACAAGCCCCCCTTTATACTATCCGGGTAAAGTCCAGTATTTCTCCTTGGCTAGCCAACACCACCCATTCTCTAATACAAAATAAAGACAAAGCATGGAAAATATTAACAAAAACAAAGCTTCCATCAGATCTGCAAAAATGTAATGAACTTTGAAATCAGGACAAAAACACACATTAATAAAGATAAAAGAGACTTCTACTATAACCCCTCTCTGCCTTAAGATCCAATCCAAAAAAAATCTGGATCCCAATAAACCAAATTCTACACCCTGGTACTCCCAGCTCCCATAATCCATATCCATATCAAACTCCTGACGATACTGCCTCCACCTTCAACACCTGTTTCATTGACTCCATATCCAAACTACTTAACCCATACCCTAACTCATCCACCCAAAGCAATATTTCTAATTATATGGAATATGCGCATAACTTAAACAAATAAATTCTCACTTAAACCTGTACCTGCTAGCTACATCAAATCCTTGCTTTCCAAATTTAAACCTCTCAGTTTCTTCAAATAGCCACTGACTCCATTGCTCTTCCAGTCTCTATTTTAATTAAACATTCTATCTCAGAGTCTAAAGTTCCAACCATCTGTAAACAATTCTATACCTTACCCATACACAAAGGAGGTAACTCCACTGACATCACCAATTTTAGACCTATCGTTATCCTGTCACCACTCTCCAAGATTCTTGAAAAATGTATTCATAAACAAGTTGTGCATAACTTACTTTAAGAAAATCTGCTTACACCAATGCAACATGGCTTTAGACCTAAGCATAGCACTACCAATGCCCTACTATCCTTCCTTAACACCATTTCCCTAGCTAGGGCATTCTAAACACAAAACAGCTCTTCTCAGAGCTCATAGTGATCTGTAACAGCTGTATATAGAGCTCCAGCTGCCCACAGGGCTAAAACAGCTCTTTTTAGAGCTAGCTCCACTACCGACTACACGTGGAAATCTGTTCACCGTTTAGGATCAAGAGTGAAAGGCTTTGTAAAACTAGCTAGAGAAGACAACAAACTTATATCCTGCCTATTCTTAGACCTTTCAAAGGCTTTTGACACCATCTACCATCCCCTTCTACTTTACAAACTAACCAAGCTTAACTTCTCCCCTGCTACCATAGCATGGTTTGCCAGCTACCTCTCTGGCCAACTTCAAGAAGTGAAATGGCACTCTGCCCACTCCCATCCTCTTCCAGTTAAAATGGGTGTCCCACAAGGTTCCATCCTTGGAACACTACTTTTTAGTATCTTTACCAATTCTCTCTACCCCTCCCATCCCCTCTCATCTCTAATCCAAAACGCTAATGCCTCAGTAGTCATCACTATTGCTGACTCCCCCTCTGAGGCTCATCTCTGCCACACAGTCTGCCTTCAACTCCCATCGAATACTGGCTCTCCAAAAATCAACTAATACTTAACCCTCAAAAAAACAAGTTGCTACTTTTTCTACCTAAAAACCTTAACCACATCAAATGTTCTCATTACAGTCTTTAAATTACACCTTAATTGAGGTTGAATCCAACACTAAGCTATTAGGAGCCATCATTGATGACCAGCTCAAATATGCCTTACATATCAACAACTGTATCAGAAAAACTCATTAGAAACTAGGTCTCCTGTATCACAACAAAAATTCCTCTCCAGGGAAGCTAAGATAACCCTTTCTCATGCCTACCTATTACCCAGTCTATTGTACAGTTTTCAGATTTTCACTGATCTAAACTCAACTCTCGTTGTTAAACTTGAATTAACCTACAGTAGATAGCTAGATTTGCTAACAAGCAAACCTATAAGTCCCATCACTGCCTCTTTCAGAAACACCTACATTGGCTTGAATTACCTCACCTGCTCCTTCTCTCCCAGCTCCAGATCATTCACTGCATCCTCTACCAACCTTCCTATTTCCCTGCTCTTTCAACTCTTATCTCCCATTATTCACCTAATAGACTGCTCCGGAGCTCCACCCAAGACCTTCTATTAACTCACAAACCAAAAATTAATCTCGAATATAATCTCTACAGCTATAACCCCACCAAGGCATGGAACTGCCTCCTACTAGAAATTATGACATATATGCAAATGAAAAAAATTAAAGCCGCAACCAGAGAATACCTGCAAAGTCAATGGATTTGCCACTGTATATGCCCTACTTAAGCACAGCTCAACCGTAAATTCTACCAAGTGGTCCTTCTATAACACTGTCAAAGATGCCATAGATGAGTGAGTCTACTGTTAGTAATTATGATGTTAATATGTACTGTATACCTACTGCTGATTTGTTGTTTTATTTCTACATTGATGAATTACTTTCATTAATTTGGTATTGTACACACTCAAGTTTTTTTGTTTCTTTTATTTCTATTCTTCTGTTTATATTATTATTTCCCTATGTTTAATCTTTATGTATCATCTGTTGGAGCTTTTTTCCTGGGCCTCCACTGTAAAAGGGCTATTTAGCTCAGTCGGACTAAGCCAGTCAACAAATGTAAAATAAGTAAATAAATATGTACATAAAATGTGTGTGTGTGTGTGTGTGTGTGTGTGTGTGTGTGTGTGTGTGTGTGTGTGTGTGTATATGTGTGTGTGTGTGTATATATGTGTGTGTGTGTGTGTGTGTGTGTGTGTGTGTGTGTGTGTGTGTGTGTGTGTGTGTGTGTGTGTGTGTGTGTGTGTGTGTGTGTGTGTGTGTGTGTGTGTGTGTGTGTGTGTGTGTGTGTATATATATATATATATATATATATATATATATATATATATATATGTGTGTGTGTGTGTGGGGGTGTGTGTGTGTATGTATATATATATATATATATATATATATATATATATATATATATATATATGTATGGGTCTATGTTTATATATTGAAAGCACACTATATCAAAACCCGTTTAGCCGAGCGCACTTTAGCGAACGTACATAACATCGAAACACTCTTATAACGAAGCTTAAATGATCAACAAATCAAATACCCTCTTACATAGCATGCAACAGTGTATATAAATTACTATAATTAGAAAATGTTGTACATCGTACTCAGAGTTAAAATGGCGAATGTTGAGGAACTACCTTCTGGAGTGCTTGGACAAGCGTACATGACAACCGTCTCTCAGAAAAGTAAAAAGACCTTGGTGTTAGACGGGTACACTTACCATTTAGAGAAGTGTACAAAAGTGAAAAATTACTGGTGTTGCACTCGCAAATTAACAGAGAAGTGTAGAGGTTGAGTTATTACTGCCTGTGTTACTTCGAGGGAGGAACTTCTAAAGTCTGTAGCTCATCACCATGGAGGAGATCCTGCACAGGTTGAAAAGTATGCTGTTGCTTTAAATTTGAAAGAGATAGCAAGTCTATAACGAGACTCCCCTAGCATCATAGTGGATGATGCCATTGCCTCTTCCTCCTTAGACTACACACCTAGCCTTCCTAGTAGACGTGGAAAACCAAACCAAGACCGACTGCTGCTCAGAAAGTCTAATTCTTTAATACAAAACCATGAAAAACAATGAAAACACAAGCGCTTTCGCTCGCTCGCTCTCTGCCTAGCTTTATCAAGTGAACATCCAAAGTGCTGCAAGGCTTTATATACACTGAAGTTAATTATTAATTAATCAATTAAAAAATTAATCAATTAAAAAATTAAAGCTTAAAAAATCTGGAGTTGATAAATTGTTAAAAATGCTTCTTTGTTAAAAGTTAAACCTGGTGCATTATAATAAATGTATACAGTAAATATTAAAACTGAAATGTAAAATAATCGAAAGAAACTGTAGGCAGTGCATTTAGCAATAAATTAAAATAAATCATTTATCATATTTCACTTGAAGATTTTTTATCAGCAATGAATGAGCTTCTCATAATCGAGCCTTTCTTAGCTTGAGGACACTGTTTATGTTGATGTTGTCATTTAATCCAGGGTGTCTGCCTGCATCTAGTTTAAGTTGCCATATAAGTTCCTTGTATTTGAGGGTCGTCTCCCAGTCACCTCCCCTAGCATCCGGGGTAACTTGCTCCAACACTATGAATTTAAGATCTATCCCAGGGCAAGTGAGTGAATGCTTATAGAATGCGTTAGACTCCCTATGTTTACTTAGATCATAAAAATGTTCGTAGAGTCTTTTCCTAAATGGCCTCTCAGTTTTGCCAACATAGAAGCTTAAGCAGGTGGTGCAAAAACCTAGGTAGACAACCCCTTTACTTCCACAGGTGTAGTGATGATATGATTTGATGTTAAAATTCCTGGAGGGAATGTAAAGTGTTGGAGCATTAATAATGGCATGGCATTGATTACAGGACCCACATATGAAAGATTAGGGTCATGAAACCAGACAAGGGCGGTGGGGTTGTCCTGATGTATAATTCCAGCTATGACATTTACATCCACGACATGTTACAGGGCAGTGAACATTACGAAATTGTATCTAGAAATGAAGTTAACATAGTCTTTTCCAAAATCAAATATATGCTTACTGACCATTTGCTCCAAGGAGCTATAAATGAAAAATTGTTCAACTATCTGCATGTTGAGAAACCCAAAATACCAGTAATTTTCGGGATTCCGAAAATTCACAAAGGCTTGGACCCCTTGAGATTTAGGCCTATTGTTTCAGGGGCAGGAAGCATCACTGAACCCTTAGGTAAATTCATTGACCATGTTACTAAGCAACTCATCCCACTTTTAGATCACGTCTGCAAAGACTCCTGGGATTTTCTCAGAGACATTCAACCTTCCTTTTTCTCATCTGAACTCCTTATGATAACTATAGACATCAAAGACCTGTTTCCTAGTATACCCCACCCAGCAGGGCTCGAGTGGTTTAACGATTTATTAACCACTGAAACTAATCTCAACAATAAGGTGACTGGCCTTCAAGTGGAGTTTATGGAAATTTTATTACAGAATAATGTTATATTCATTAATGGTGAGCTTTTTAGACAAAGGAAAGAAGTGGCCATGGGTGCCTCATGCGCTTCTTTTTATGCCAACACTGTTTCGCACAGATGGGAACATATGTTCATTTTTTCTTCTACTTGGGTTCAATATTTAACTCATTATAGAAGATACCTAGATGACATCTGTATTTTATGGAATGGGACCCTCAATCAGTTTGAGGATTTTTTTAGTTATATCAATTCCACTGCCCCCTTCTTGGTGTTCACTCACAACATTAACAAGCACGAACTTCACTATCTTGACATGACTTTATATAAAGATTATAACAATTCAACATTCCTTTCTAAACTTTACAGGAAACCTACTTTTTCTAATTCTTTTCTGCATTTTCAAAGTGCACACCCATTTTATCAGAAAAAAGGCATTGTTAAGGGTCAGTTCATTAGAGCCTCTAGGATGTGCAGCTCCACTGTTGATTTTTTGGATGAAATACATTTTTTGCAGTCCATGTTTGTAGACAGGGGATACCCTCTCTCCCTTATCACCTCCTTAGCTAAAGAAGTGATTGATAACAGAGAAACAACATTTCCACCACTTCTTGGTACAGGGCAACCTTCTGTCACAACTAACACAACAGCGATATCTGACACCTTCCGGAATAGTTTTATCTATACCTATTCCGGCAACTCCACTGATATTGAGGAGATCATCAGGAGGCACTGGCCTGTACTGACTTTTCATGAAGAATTCAAAGATGCCCTCCCACCACACCCTAAATTTGTAAGAAAGAGGGACATTAATTTCAAGGAACTATTTGAAAGAAAACCTAATTTCCAGGCTAATAACTCTAACACACGACTAGGCACTTTCAAATGTGGGTCCTGTAATCAATGCCATGCCATTATTAATGCTCCAACACTTTACATTCCCTCCAGGAATTTTAACATCAAATCATATCATCACTACACCTGTGGGAGTAAAGGGGTTGTCTACCTAGGTTTTTGCACCATCTGCTCAAGCTTCTATGTTGGCAAAACTGAGAGGCCATTTAGGAAAAGATTCTACGAACATTTTTATGATCTAAGTAAACAAAGGGAGTCTAACGCATTCCATAAGCATTCACTCACTTGCCCTGGGATAGATCTTAAATTCATAGTGTTGGAGCAAGTTACCCCGGATGCTAGGGGAGGTGACTGGGAGACGACCCTCGAATACAAGGAACTTATATGGCAACTTAAATTAGATGCAGGCAGATACCCTGGATTAAATGACAACATCAACATAAACAGTGTCCTCAAGCTAAGAAAGGCTCGATTATGAGAAACTCATTCATTGCTGATAAAAAATCTTCAAGTGAAATATGATAAATGATTTATTTAAATTTATTGCTAAATGCACTGCCTACAGTTTCTTTCGATTATTTTACATTTCAGTTTTAATATTTACTGTATACATTTATTATAATGCACTAGGTTTAACTTTTAACAAAGAAGCATTTTTAACAATTTATCAACTCCAGCTTTTTTAAGCTTTAATTTTGTAATTGATTAATTTTTTAATTGATTAATTAATAATTAACTTCAGTGTATATAAAGCCTTGCAGCACTTTGGATGTTCACTCGATAAAGCTCGGCACAGACCGAGCGCAAGCGCTTGTGTTTTCATTGTTTTTCATGGTTTTGTATTAAAGAATTAGACTTTCTGAGCAGCAGTCGGTCTTGGTTTGGTTTTCCACCTTGGATTTATTTTTTATTGGTCCTGTTCGTGCTTTTCTGGATTCCTTCCTAGTAGACGTGCGTTACTACAACAAGTCAGGAGGGCTCGGTTGAAATGTAAAGGTAAACGTTTACACACAGACCTCAATCTATCAAATTTAATTGTGATGGAGTATCCATTAAAGCAAGGCACATTTATACAAAAAAGAAAGGCTGATAAAAGTAATGAGAATGTTGTTGTCTTCACTACTGAGATAAATTTGATAGATTTAGCACAGTGTGATATGCGGTTAATGGATGGCACCTACGACGGCACCTACTTTGTCAGAAGTACAGCTTGCCGTCAGTTGTATACCATACTATTCCATTGAGTACATTATGTTCTTCTTATCCATTGTATCCATAAGATTGTTTTGCTCTTTAGTATTGTTAATTTGTCTCTATTTGTATGTATTTGTACGTCTGTTTGGGGCTTTTCCCCTCGGGTCTCCACTGAAAAAGGGTAAATTCTTACCCAGCTGGACCAACCCAGTTAACAAATGCGAAATAAATAAATAAATAAATTAATTCCCTAATAAAGTACGGCGCATATACAAAATATATGTCTGATGACAAAATAGAGCTTGAAAGGTTACAATTACATGTGGCATTGTGTTTTTGCTTTCATAGTGGAACATGATTTCACGTGCCAAGTAAGTTATATCCTTTGTGACTTTGAAGTTGCCTCTGTAAAAAGCATACGGATGAATATTAGTAATATCATTTGCAAAGGATGTTTTTTCCACTTTAGGAGGAAACTTTGGAGGAAGGTACAGAGCTTAGGTCTCTGTTCATTATACAAGAAATAATAATATGTCATTCCAACTATCTGTTTAGAAACTAGCTGCTTTAGCATTTTTACCAGAGCAAGATCTAATTGCAACGTTTAATAAACTAATGTGTAACTTACCTGATGAGGGCAAGGAACTTTTGAGATACTTTACTGAGTGGTATTTACTGGGTAAACCCAGATAATTTTCAACTAGATCTGCTAATAAGATCAGGTTTCCTTCATTATTTCCAGTGCAGTTTTGGAATGTTTCAGTTCTTAATGAGTTATTTTTGCCTGGGACCCAGAATGCCGTTGAGGCTTGGCATCATCGGTTTAAATGCCTAACTGGCAAGCATGTTTCAGATCTTCACACTGTACTTTCCGCTATTGCAATGGAACAAAACAGAGTGGACGAGGTACGTCTGAGAATGTCTACTGCTTGTCTCCGAAAAAGCGGACTTTGTTACGCCGTCAGCAATAATTTGAAACATTATTTAGTCACAAAGAAGAATACTCAAATGTACAGTATGTAACCGCGATTGCACACTTGTTCAAAATGTGATGTTACACTTCTGACTCAGTTTTGCAAGTGATTGGACACGTTCTTTATATTATTTTGGAAGATGACTTTCAGTCCGATTGGACACTTTATTTATGTTAGTGTGGCAGATGCCTTTCGTGGTGATGAATTTATTTCCTGGACTTGTCATGTCTTGTTTCAGTTGTAGTTATGGTATGATAGGACTACAGGGGTGTGTCTAGCATTATTTTTTTTGATGTTCTGTGTTTCATTACTTGGATGTTTCGATGTTATGTACGTTCACTAAAGTGTGCTCAGCTAAACGGATTTCGATATAGTGTGCTTTCGATATATAAACATAGACCCATATAAATATATATATATATATATATATATATATATATATATATATATGTGTGTGTGTGTGTGTGTGTGTGTGTGTGTGTGTGTGTGTGTGTGTGAGTGTGTGTGTGTGTGTGTATGTATTTATGTAGATTCACTACATAATCTCGAAATTTTGAAATACCGAATGTCAAAATCTCGAACTATATAGCCGAAACCCCTAAATGCCAAAAGACCAGAAGCGCGAAATTCAAAATCCCAAAAGTACAACACACATACAGCACATACATACACATACACACAACTTCCCCCCACAAACATATCATCCTACCCTACAGATAAGCAGGGAGGCAAGCCCCCTGCACCCCCCACACCCCCCTACTTAAATATACTAACTCCGAGATCGCACAGACACACAAGGGAAACTCACACCCACACATTTTACAGTCCCTCACACGCATACACACACACACACACACACACACAAACACACACATCTGTCACAACACACACTAAAGCCCCTAACCAACACACTTACACATAGATACTTATCTGAACTTCCACCTATCCATCAATAAACCGCAACACCAGAAGCACTACTTCAATATCTCCGTACATCGGATTTTGAATTTCGCGCTTCTGGTCTTTCAGTATTTATGGATTTCGGCTATATAGTCTCGAGATTTTGAAATTTGATATTTCAAAATTTTGAGACTATGTAGTGAACCCACTTATAAATATGTATAGATGTCTGTGTGCATTTATGTGTATATATATTTATATATATTTATATATATATATATATATATATATATATATATATATATATATATATATATATGTGTGTGTGTGTGTGTGTGTGTGTGCAAAAATATGCTACAGTATGTAGTTCACGAAGCAGTTTACAAGGTCATAACATGGACAGAAAAATGGAATTATGCTTAGCAGAGCTTTTTGGATAAGATGTAGCCATAATGACTGAGATGGATTATAGTGCGGTTATTGCAGCATATCACTATATAGAGAGTTATGAAGACATCAGAAGAGGCAGGTGACAATAGTCACAGGAAAGCCATATTTCCTGGCTTAACATCTACACAGCTGTGAAATGTTTTCTGCCTCTCTGTAACAGCTGCCTTATTTATCACCCGTGGTCTAAGAACGTGCACTGTACAGCTGTAAGAAAGTAGCCCGTACATTCATTAGTAATTTTTAACAATTTGTACGTTGGCATTCCTCCTTTATACTTTTAGTGAATGGCAGTGCAGTATTTTTTGTTATTTTCCTCTCTTGAATGGAAAAGGAAGGATTTAACATTTTTTTATATTCACTAAATGATATTAACCAGTTTAGTTGGATGAGTGTTTACTATGTGTGATTTTTCTGTTTTAATACATACTTAATGTTATAAACTCAAGAGAATATTTTTAGTTTCCATGATCATGTTTTTCAATTCTAATGCTTTCTTTTTCTTTTTAGGTAAGTACTTTTTCCTTGTCTGAGTTGTAATCCATAAGTGGTAAGTAATCATTAAATAGATTATTTTTATTAATGTCACTTTGCATTAAATGTGTCTACTGTTTTTATTTCATGTTACTCATTCTTATTCATTTGTGTTTGAAATAATATTCAGGTATGTTGTCTATACCTAGTAGAGTATTACATTTGTAAAAATTCTTCTGCTTGCTCCATTTTACTGTTTTCAGCAATCCATATACTCCTGAGAACACTATAGGCTGATTTCAGTTGATTCTGAGCAAATCAGGCTAACTGAGGCCAGACCACATGCTAGTCCACCTAATGCATATGTGCTCATTAGCTCAATTTGGCCTGCCAGCTAAATGCCTCCCAGAGTTTCTAAATGCCATTTCTATGTATCCTGGCCCCTTTTAGTGTATTTGTGATTGCTTTGCATACCAGCTTGTACTTCATGTGTAGTCCTTTTACTAATTATTACAGTTTACAGGTGAAGATTTTTTGTTAAGTAAGCAACTAGGAAATTATTTGCAAATGAAAAGAAACATGAATATCTTAAGTTATTTCATTTTCTTTTCTCTTCAGTATATTCAATAAAGCAGAATTTTTGCATTTAATATAAACAATTTATGCACTTCCTTTTGCAGTTTTCATAAATTTACTTGCCAAACCCCAGGTTTTATGCTGGACAATATCTACATATTATGTTTCAGCATCAGTCCTCCTCCCCCTTCTTATTCCAAACCATTTCCCATAATGGGTGGCTTAACAGCATAATCAGTAATTCCTGACTATTTTATTTAATTTCATATTTCTGTGACGTTAGCACTAGCTATTCTGTGTTTCTTCCCACTATTCCATTTTTTATGAGCTTTCAATGGAAAAAACGATGTAGTGCTTTGCCATGTTACTGTAATATATATATATATATATATATATATATATATATATATATATATATGTCTATCTATGTAGTTTTTTTTTCAAAGTGCAAATACATTTTTTAAATTATTGGGTTCATCTTTATTATATTTAGTATCTTTCTGTGTTTTGCATTTCTTTGATCTGAAAAAAGTTTACTAACTATACAAATACCATGTACTGTATTAGGGTTCTATGTATAGCATTTGAGACTACATGCTTTGGAAACAGTAAAACATACATAAATTAATATTTGTTGTTTTTAAAAAGACATAAATTCTCAGTGAATTCTCAAATTCTCTCAATAAGCAGCATTTGTACAACACAGTTTATGAAACCTAGGAGAAATAGCACTCTCCCCTAAAAATAAATAAATAAAATAAAACACAGGAGGTGTGATTTTACATCATAGTATCAGTGGTCCTTTTCTTAGCCTTCTTTCATAAAACTGGTAGAAGGTTTATATTTGGGTCCAACACTGATGTGACCTCTTCATCAGGTCTGTCCTTTTCAGTACAGTAGCAATAACTTTGTCTCCCTGTCAGACCAGTAAAGAAGCAGTGACCTTTTACTTATTGGTATTGTCCCTGACAGTGGTGATTTCACTGTCTTACCTTGCATGGGAACCATACAGTTTCTGCTGCACACGTTGTACCTCTGCAATATGAACCTTGTGGCAGTAGCTGACCATACAAGTTTTTACTTGGCTGGGGAGATACAAATGCCACACAAAAGGAAATGCAGCTACCACAGTTAGTTTCAAGGGGGCTCTTATTTTGGTAAGTTGTAACCTCAGAGTGTATCATGTAGTATGCCATCTGCCTTGAGGCATGCACTGTAGAAGTCTCTTGGCATCTTTCCTTCAGGTGAGGCCAGCTACTGTTAAGCAGAGCGCCTCCTTGGCCCTCTTCAAAAGGAATCTTGATGATTGGATGAGAGATAGGAAATTCACCTCGGGGATCACATCAGTTGCCCTGCTAATCAGGGATTCAGGGAAGTAAATGTTGTGGGAAGAAATATCCAGGGAATTGTTATGGCTAGGCTTGTATAGGCCCTAGGGTCGATAGCCTAGTACCAACGTTGAACCTATGAACATATGAACATGAAAAAAGGCATTAGAAGGTGAGCTGATTGTGTAGAAATTCCTATTCACCCTCCATCCATCACTCATACTCCTATCTAAACTGGGTTGCCAGTGAGCAGACAGATGTCTTCAGCTGTACCAGTGGTTCACCTATATAACAATTTTCTATGGTGAATACTCTGGATCTTGTAGGACCTATACTGATATTACTTCAAGTGTCTTGATGCCTTTCCTTGCTAATTGCTTCATCTCACATTATTTATTTTCAGTGTGGGCAAAAATTATGGTCTGTAATGTAGCTGTGGCACCTGGATTCAGTGTATAGATTAGCAGGGCTGTATATGATTCAGGTGTTGACTGTGGCCCTTGTCTAGGAGAAGTGCAAATACCCATAACTTACAAATTATAGTGAATGCTGTAGGCAGTCAGTGCAGGACATATTTTAGGTACTTATGTATGTGTGTTAATCATGAATGTTCAGGTGAGAGGTCCCATTATAATGACATCTTGGGGGATTGGGGGGAACATCTCCATGAGAACAAGAAAGAAACAGATAAACAAAAATTAATTACATCTAAACAATTATAAATTTACAAAAATAAATGTGACATGACATAAACATATTCCTACAATGACATTGCCTTGTACAAACATAGTCAAGAAAGAAGTTATACTCAGTAACGTAACTGCATTGGAGCAGAATACAGTTACACACAGTCAAAGATTCTGTCCAGATTTGTGAATTTCTTTATTGTCATCTGAAGCAGTTTAGACCAGATTTAACTGCCAGGACTGATGGACAAGAATTTTCTGATGGAACCTGTTTTTCAGCTCATAGAGATGAGGAACCACAAAATTCAGCAACCAAAAATAGTAAAACAAAAAAGCACAGCAGTGTGTAGAACCCCAGGACACAAACGTCAATGAAAATGAATGGTTTCATCAGGGACAAGAACCAAACTTCTTCAGATAAAGAAAACAGTTATCTGTCCTACTTATACCCCATTTGAAATGCATCATACAGCCAATGAATCTAAAACAATGATAAAAATGCATAATTGTTTTAGATTCATTGGCTGTTGGACCATGACGTATTTCAAATGTGGTATAAGTAGGACAGACAGCGGTTTTCTTTATCTGAAGAAGTTTGGTTCTTGAACCTGATGAAAGTGCTTATTTTCATTGAAGTTTGTTTCCTGGGATTCTACACACTGCTGTGCTTTTTTTGTTTTATTCATAGAGATGAGATTGTTATAAACATTCTCTTAGTTACCATTTATTCTCCAGTTTAGATAACATTGCACATGACAGAGGTTATTCTTATAGCCCTGTAGTAACCTCATCAGTTCACTATCTTCTAGAGTGTTCAGCATCTCTTCCTATTTACCAGACGTTCATACTACAGGACATAAGCTATTGCTTCATTATAAGCCTTTGTCATTTTTTTCACATTAAGCTGCTTTCTGACATCCCTTAATTCATGGCACTGTGTGGTCTGCATGCACAATGAACTTTTTTTTTTCAATTGGCCTGTTTAGGTCTTATCTGTACTATTTGTCTTTTACCATCTTTTCATATAGCAGACTCAATGAAGAACCAGAATTTCATAATATTTGGCATGCTTCCATATTACTCTCTGTGATTTAGGCATCTCTCAGTTCTCTGCCACCATCCACATTGGCCCTTTCTTCCTCTCCATTCCTACTTACATCTCCCACTTAACATTTTATGACCATATTGTGTCAGAAAGTTTACGCCGTGGTGGTACGGTGGTAGCGTTGTTACCTCACATCAAGAGGTTCTCCCGTTCGATTCTCGGCTTGGCTTGGGAGTGCCTTCTGTGTGGAGTCTGCATGTCCTCCCCGCGGTTGGGTAGCGTTTAAAAGACATGCGTGCATAAATGGGCGTGCCTTCGTTGAAGGTTGGGCGTTGAGCTGGCACCTCAGCATTTCATAAAAATCTACTGCAAATCATTAGCGGACCGGAATTCCGCTGTGGCGACCCCTTACAGGGAAAAAGCCGAAAGACAAACAAACATTATGTCAGAAAGTTTACTATCCCAAAATCCCATTTCTTTTTATGAATGCCATTTGATTTCCCTTTCACTTCCTTTCATTTCCTCTGTTGATTGCTTAACTTCTCAAATATTAGGCTCTTGATTTGTATTCTATTTTGATGGTACAACTTTCTTATTGGCTATTATTAATGTTAGTGTTACCTGTGATATAACATATCCCTTCAGCCATGGCAGATTCACCTAGCTCAAGTACAAAACTTATTTCTCCCATAGACTAAGTCCTATCTAGCAGGCCCCAGGTCAGATTTATTAAATCCCCATTATATTTTTGTAATTTTATGCTCAGAAGATATGCCTCTAGTCTCCTTTAATGATCTTTTACTCCTTCAGTATATCTCACTTACTTCTGCATACATTCTGTATAATCTATCTGCTGGAAAATAATATTTAAGCAAGCATTGCAATGGAAATATTCTAAATTTCCTGGATTTAGTTGCCTTTCTATGTGCTGTAAAAATGTCCCCCACTTCCTCTCAGTAATTTCCTGCTCCTCCCTTTCCCATCAGTCCTGATTGCCTACCTCTTCCTTTCCACATATCCTGAAGTATTGCCCAGTATATACTACTCACTAGGCCTTTCTCCATTATCTGACTATGCTGACAACGTTTTTATCTGTCTTTTTTATATACTTGACTAACGAGTTTCTCATCTTCACACTTGTATTGTACACCTTCTCTAATTTCTGATTGATTTACAATATTTTGGCTGAGCCATAATGTTTTGATCTCTCTCTCTCTCTCTCCCTTCCTTCTCAGGCACCCTGTCCTCTTTCACTGCTTGTGGACATTACAGGACATTACAGTGGTAGCTATTTCCCCTATTTTGGCCTTGCAGTTGCCTTATTTTGTTGCCTCTGATCATAGAGATGGCTGTTATAAAAGATGCTGTGATGCTTCAGCTTACTTATGACTGCTAATTGGGATTTTTACTTCTTTTTACTTTGTTATAGCCTTATGTCTTGCATTTTAAGTAGTCAAAAAATAACAAAATAAAAACACTGAAAGTGCTGGCCAGAATTTGATGACTCAAAGCTGCCAGGCACCTTTAAGATACTTTCCTTTGTCCATTTAGCATTTGTTGAGATACTTGATATCTCTGTTGAATATGGAGCTACTCTATTTTATCTTGCCTTGTTCACCTGCCCATAGGCCATCAATGTGTTATACTGACGTTAAAATGGAAAGTACTTGGGCTTCCTGTGAATTATCATGCATTTTAACTCTTTATTTAATTGTTCCTTTTGGCCTACAAAGTTAAAATTGATTTGGTGAAGCTCACTGGCTTCTCCTGTGAGTCATCTTTAGCTTGAAAACTATAACTTGGTTTTGGGAAATGTTGCTTTTGTTTATTGTCGGTTCTTTTTTAAATACAAGTGAGCTTCAGAGCTAGGGGCCACATTTGACTTTTCAAAAAGGAAAATGATAACTTTTGGACATTATTTTTTAATATTTATTTATTTTATTTTTTTTATTTTTCATTTGTTGACCGGGCTACTACATTGTCGAATTTTAAGGTTTTTAGGTTGGTAGGAGGGTTGTGGTGCTTGGATTAATCTGGATTAGAGCAAGGGGCATAGCCATTGGGAGTTTAGGAGAACCTTGTTTGTGTTTTGAAAAGAGGAAGAGAGGTCATGTTGTTGTTTTGGGTGGGGGGGGGGGCATTCATTTGCCAATGGGGGAATTGGCACCCTTTGCCTCACCTCTCGTTAATGGTTTTGTACTAGTAGACTTTTTGATGACTGAGAGGGACAAGGTTGGAATAGGGGAGTAGAGGCATTTTGTTCAGTGAGGGGGTTTTGTCTGGATGGTTGATTGCTTTAAATGCCTCTCAGAGTTGGTTAAGTTTGAGAATGTTTGGGCAGTTCTAGCCATTCCAGTCCCTTATTTTTTTGGCAGTGATGGGCGATGCATACCACCCCTAGTAGTTTGGTGTGAGAGACAGGTTTCGATTATGTCCCATTGTTGGAGGGACAAAGGAGGTTGGTTGTTGGTGGAGGGAGGTTTTTCCTTGAGTAGAGAGGGTGGGGGGGGGGGAAAAATATAAGTAATTTGGTTTTGGTTGGGTTTTAGATCCGAGAACCATTTTTCAACTTTCAACTGGCAGTTTTGGGTTGTGACTTGAGACTTTGAGTTTGAGAGGCGCCAGAGCAGATCAGGGAGAGTCCTGCATATTGAATGCAGGAGGGGATTGATGAGAAAAGGATGCATAGGTAGCCATGGAAAGAAAGAAGAAGAAGGGGATCCTTTATTATATCAACGTTTCTTTTTAGCCACTTTATACATTCAAGTATCTGTTCTTTGATTAAAAAACTATTGTGTGTCAAGTTCACTTTTGTTAAGTGTCTGCATTGCTTTTCTCTTTTATGGAGTTTAACAAACTATCTCTTTGACAACAAAAGGTATCTTCCTAGAGTGAGTATTTCAGCCACTGGCATTACAGACCCATTAAACATAGAAATATTGGCACAGCCACTTGTCCAGTTGTACATATCCACCGCAGGCAAGATACATTGCAGGGCTACATCCACAGCCATGATACAGTGAGTACAGGTATATACCCAAAGTTATTATACATTGCAGGGCTACATCCACAGCCATGATACAGTGAGTACCGGTATATACCCAAAGTCATGATACAGTGCAGGGCTATACCCAGAGTCATGATACATTGCAGGGCTACATCCACAGCCATGATACAGTGAGTACAGGTATATACCCAAAGTCATGATACAGTGCAGGTCTACATCCACAGCCATGATACAGTGCAGGGCTATACCCGAAGTCATGATACATTGCAGGGCTACATCCACAGCCATGATACAGTGAGTACAGGTATATACCCAAAGTCATGATACAGTGCAGGGCTATACCCAAAGTCATGATACATTGCAGGGCTACATCCACAGCCATGATACAGTATGTACAGGTATATACCCAAAGTCATGATATAGTGCAGGACTATACCCCAAGTCATAATACATTGCAGGGCTACATCCATAGCCATGATACAATGAGTACAGGTATATACCCAAAGTCATGATACAGTGCAGGGCTACATCCACAGCCATGATACAGAGCAGGGCTATACGCAAAGCCATGATACATTGCAGTGCTACATCCACAGCCATGATACAGCGAGTACAGGTATATACCCAAAGTCATGATGCAGTGCAGGGCTATACCCAAATTCATGATACATTGCAGGGCTACATCCACAGCCATGATACAGTGAGTACAGGTATATACCCAAAGTCATGATACAGTGCAGGGCTATACCTAAAGTCATGATACATTGCAGGGCTGCATCCACAACCATGATACAGTGAGTACAGGTATATACCCAAAGTCATGATACATTGCAGGGCTACATCCACAGCCCATGATACAGTGAGTACAGGTATACACCCAAAGTCATGATACAGTGCAGGGCTACATCCACAGCCATGATACAATGAGTACAGGTATATACCCAAAGTCATGATACAGTGCAGGGCTATACCCAAATGCATGATACATTGCAGGGCTACATCCACAACCATGATACAATGAGTACAGGTATATACCCAAAGTCATGATACAGTGCAGGGCTGCACCCAAAGTCATGATACATTGCAGGGCTACATCCACAGCCATAATACAGTGAGTACAGGTATATACCCAAAGTCATGATACAGTGCAGGGCTATACCCAAAGTCATGATACATTGCAGGGCTGCATCCACAACCATGATACAGTGAGTACTGGTATACACCCAAAGTCATGATACAGTGCAGGGCTACATCCACAGCCATGATACAGTGAGTACAGGTATATACCCAAAGTCATGATACAGTGCAGGGCTACATCCACAGCCATGATACAGTGAGTACAGGTATATACCCAAAATCATGATACGTTGCAGGGCTACATCCACAGCCATGATACAGTGAGTACAGGTATATACCCAAAGTCATGATACAGTGCAGGGCTATACCCAAAGTCATGATACATTGCAGGGCTACATCCACAGCCATGATACAGTGAGTACAGGTATATACCCAAAGTCATGATACAGTGCAGGGCTATACCCAAATGCATGATACATTGCAGGGCTACATCCACAACCATGATACAGTGAGTACCGGTATATACCCAAAGTCATGATACAGTGCAGGGCTGCACCCAAAGTCATGATACATTGCAGGGCTACATCCACAGCCATAATACAGTGAGTACAGGTATATACCCAAAGTCATGATACAGTGCAGGGCTATACCCAAAGTCATGATACATTGCAGGGCTACATCCACAGCCATGATACAGTGAGTACAGGTATATACCCAAAGTAATGATACAGTGCAGGGCTATACCCAAAGTCATGATACATTGCAGGGCTACATCCACAACCATGATACAGTGAGTACAGGTATATACCCAAAGTCATGATACATTGCAGGGCTACATCCACAGCCATGATACAGTGAGTAGAGGTATATACCCAAAGTCATGATACAGTGCACGGCTACATCCACAGCCATGATACAGTGAGTACAAGTATATACCCAAAGTCATGATACATTGCAGGGCTACATCCACAGCCATGATACAGTGAGTACAGGTATATACCCAAAGTCATGATACATTGCAGGGCTACATCCAAAGCCATGATACAGTGAGTACCGGTATATACCCAAAGTCATGATACAGTGCAGGGCTATACCCAAAGTCATGATACATTGCAGGGCTACATCCACAGCCATGATACAGTATGTACAGGTATATACCCAAAGTCATGATACAGTGCAGGGCTATACCCAAATGCATGAATCATTGCAGGGCTTCATCCACAACCATGATACAGTGCGTACAGGTATATACCCAAAGTCATGATACAGTGCAGGGCTATACCCAAAGTCATGATACATTGCAGGGCTACATCCACAGCCATGATACAGTGAATACAGGTATATACCCAAAGTCATGATACAGTGCAGGGCTATACCCAAAGTCATGATACATTGCAGGGCTACATCCACAGCCATGATACAGTGAGTACAGGTATATACCCAAAGTCATGATACAGTGCAGGGCTATACCCAAAGTCATGATACATTGCAGGGCTACATCCACAGCCATGATACAGTATGTACAGGTATATACCCAAAGTCATGATACAGTGCAGGGCTATAACCCAAGTCATGATACATTGCAGGGCTACATCCATAGCCATGATACAATGAGTACAGGTATATACCCAAAGTCATGATACAGTGCAGGGCTACATCCACAGCCATGATACAGTGCAGGGCTATACCCAAAGTCATGATACATTGCAGTGCTACATCCACAGCCATGATACAGTGAGTACAGGTATATACCCAAAGTCATGTTGCTGTACAGGGCTATACCCAAATTCATGATACATTGCAGCGCTACATCCACAGCCATGATACAGTGAGTACAGGTATATACCCAAAGTCATGATACAGTGCAGGGCTATACCCAAAGTCATGATACATTGCAGGGCTACATCCACAACCATGATACAGTGACTACAGGTATATACCCAAAGTCATGATACAGTGCAGGGCTATACCTAAAGTCATGATACATTGCAGAGCTACATCCACAACCATGATACAGTGAGTACAGGTATATACCCAAAGTCATGATACAGTGCAGGGCTATACACAAAGTCATGATACATTGCAGGGCTAACAGTGCAGGGCTATACACAAAGTCATGATACATTGCAGGGCTACATCCACAGCCATGATACAGTGAGTGCAGGTATATACCCAAAGTCATGATACATTGCAGGGCTACATCCACAGCCATGATACAGTGAGTACAGGTATATACCCAAAGTCATGATACAGTGCAGGGCTATACCCAAAGTCATGATACATTGCAGGGCTACATCCACAGCCATGATACAGTGAGTACAGGTATATACCCAAAGTAATGATACAGTGCAGGGCTATACCCAAAGTCATGATACATTGCAGGGCTACATCTACAACCATGATACAGTGAGTACAGGTATATACCCAAAGTCATGATACATTGCAGGGCTACATCCACAGCCATGATACAGTGAGTACAGGTATATACCCAAAGTCATGATACAGTGCACGGCTACATCCACAGCCATGATACAGTGAGTACAAGTATATACCCAAAGTCATGATACGTTGCAGGGCTACATCCACAGCCATGATACAGTGAGTACAGGTATATACCCAAAGTCATGATACATTGCAGGGCTACATCCAAAGCCATGATACAGTGAGTACCGGTATATACCCAAAGTCATGATACAGTGCAGGGCTATACCCAAAGTCATGATACATTGCAGGGCTACATCCACAGCCATGATACAGTATGTACAGGTATATACCCAAAGTCATGATACAGTGCAGGGCTATACCCAAAATGCATGATACATTGCAGGGCTACATCCACAACCATGATACAATGCGTACAGGTATATACCCAAAGTCATGATACAGTGCAGGGCTGCACCCAAAGTCATGATACATTGCAGGGCTACATCCACAGCCATGATACAGTGAGTACAGGTATATACCCAAAGTCATGATACAGTGCAGGGCTATACCCAAAGTCATGATACATTGCAGGGCTACATCCACAGCCATGATACAGTGAGTACAGGTATATACCCAAAGTCATGATACAGTGCAGGGCTATACCCAAAGTCATGATACATTGCAGGGCTACATTCACAACAATGATACAGTGAGTACAGGTATATACCCAAAGTCATGATACATTGCAGGGCACCATCCACAGCCATGATACAGTGAGTACAGGTATATACCCAAAGTCATGATACAGTGCACGGCTACATCCACAGCCATGATACAGTGAGTACAGGTATATACCCAAAATCATGATACGTTGCAGGGCTACATCCACAGCCATGATACAGTGAGTACAGGTATATACCCAAAGTCATGATACATTGCAGGGCTACATCCAAAGCCATGATACAGTGAGTACCGGTATATACCCAAAGTCATGATACAGTGCAGGGCTATACCCAAAGTCATGATACATTGCAGGGCTACATCCACAGCCATGATACAGTGAGTACAGGTATATACCCAAAGTCATGATACAGTGCAGGGCTATACCCAAAGTCATGATACATTGCAGGGCTTCATCCACAGCCATGATACAGTATGTACAGGTATATACCCAAAGTCATGATACAGTGCAGGGCTATAACCCAAGTCATGATACATTGCAGGGCTACATCCATAGCCATGATACAATGAGTACAGGTATATACCCAAAGTCATGATACAGTGCAGGGCTACATCCACAGCCATGATACTGTGCAGGGCTATACCCAAAGTCATGATACATTGCAGTGCTACATCCACAGCCATGATACAGTGAGTACAGGTATATACCCAAAGTCATGATACAGTGCAGGGCTATACCCAAAGTCATGATACATTGCAGGACTACATCCACAACCATGATACAGTGAGTACAGGTATATACCCAAAGTCATGATACAGTGCAGGGCTATACCTAAAGTCATGATACATTGCAGAGCTACATCCACAACCATGATACAGTGAGTACAGGTATACACCCAAAGTCATGATACAGTGCAGGGCTATACCTAAAGTCATGATACATTGCAGAGCTACATCCACAACCATGATACAGTGAGTGCAGGTATATACCCAAAGTCATGATACATTGCAGGGCTACATCCACAGCCATGATACAGTGAGTACAGGTATATACCCAAAGTCATGATGCAGTGCAGGGCTATTCCAAAAGTCATAATACATTGCAGGGCTACATCCACAACCATGATACAGTGAGTACAGGTATATATCCAAAGTCATGATACAGTGCAGGGCTATACCCAAAGTCATGATACATTGCAGGGCTACATCCACAGCCATGATACAGTGAGTACAGGTATATACCCAAAGTCATGATACAGTGCAGGGCTATACCCAAAGTCATGATACATTGCAGGGCTACATCCACAGCCATAATACAGTGAGTACAGGTATACACCCAAAGTCATGATACAGTGCAGGGCTACATCCACAGCCATGATACAGTGAGTACAGGTATATACCCAAAGACATGATACAGTGCAGGCTATACCCAAAGTCATCATACATTGCAGGGCTACATCCACAGCCATGATACAGTGAGTACAGGTATATACTCAAAGTCATGATACATTGCAGGGCTACATCCACAACCATGATACAGTGAGTACAGGTATATACCCAAAGACATGATACAGTGCAGGGTATACCCAAAGTCATGATACAGTGTCGGGCTATATGTACAACCATGATACAGTGAGTATAGGGATACATCCACAACTATGATACATTACAGGGCCACATCCACAATCATGATAATATGTGTATAGGTCTACACCCACAGTCGTGATACATTGAGTGTAGGGCTACACCAACAGCCATGATACAGTGCAGGGCTATACCCAAAGTCATGATACAGTGCAGGGCTATACCCAAAGTCATGATACATTGCAGGGCTACATCCACAGCCATGATACAGTGAGTACAGGTATATACCCAAAGACATGATACAGTGCAGGGTATACCCAAAGTCATGATACAGTGTAGGGCTACTTATACAACTATGATACAGTGAGTGTAGGGCTACACCCACAGTCATAATATAGTGCAGGGCTGCATCTTCAACCAGGTTACAGTGAGTACAGGTATATACCCAAAGTCATGATACAGTGCAGGGCTACATATACAACCATGATATAGTGAGTATAGGGATACATTCACAACTATGATACATTACAGGGCCACCTCCACAATCATGATAATATGTGTATAGGTCAACATCCACAGTCGTGATACAGTGAGTATAGGGCTACACCGCCAGTCATTATACAGTACAGGGCTATACCCAAAGTCATGATAATGTGACTGTAAGGCTACACCCACAGTCATGATACAGTGAGTGTAGGGATACACCGCCAGTCATGATACAGTGCAGGGCTATACCCAAAATTCTGCTACAGTGCAGGGCTATACACAAAGTCATGATACAGTGCAGGGCTACATCCACAACCGTGATACAGTGAGTACAGGTATATATCCAAAGTCTTGATACAGTGCAGGGCTATACCCAAAGTCATGATACAGTGCAGGTCTACATGTACAACCATGATACAGTGAGTGTAGGGATACACCCACAACTGTGATATAGTGCAGGGCTGCACCCTCAGCCATGATACAGTGCATGCAGGTATGCACCCACAGTCATGATACAGTGCAGGACTATATGCACAACCATGATACATTGTAGGGATACATCCACAGACATGATAGAGTGAATGCAGGGATACACCCACAGCTGTGATAAAATGCAATGCTACACCCACAGCTGTGATACAGTGCAGGGTACATGCACAGTTGTGATACAGTACAGGACTCCACCCACAGTGAAGGGCTACACCCGCAGTGCAGGACTACACCGACAACTGTAATACAGTGCAGGGCTTCACCCACAGCTTTCATACAGTGAAGGGCTACATCCACAGCTGTGACACAATTCAGGGCTACACCCACAGCCATGATATGATGCAGACTAAAAACCAAACCAGCTCCAGGAAAACTTTAAAGTTTAATGGACCGTACACTCGAAACAACAACAAGTAAAAACAATAAAACATACTATCAATAAGCGCTTTCACCCGTAATAACCGTTGGGCATCATCAGAGTAACAGAACACATCTGAGACTTCAGTATTTAAAAATATCTCATGAGCACTCGCCCCCTGTTTGAGACCAATCGCAACTTCAACCCAATCAATAAATGTTGTTGTTTGTATAAATTCTTAAATAAATATAAATAAATGTTAGTTAATTAAATAAATAAATTGTATGTAATCAAATGTATATTTGTTAAATAAATGCATTAATAAATACATAATAACATGTGTAAAAAAAAAAAAAAGTATATATATATATATATATATATATATATATATATATATATATATATATATATATAATGATGCCCAACGGTTATTACGGGTGAAAGCGCTTAGTGATAGTATGTTTTATTGTTTTTACTTGTTGTTGTTTCGAGTGTACGGTCCATTAAAGTTTAAAGTTTTTCTGGAGATGGTTTGTTTTTTATTTATTAGTCAAGACATTTTCAATTTCAGTGGTGATGATATAGTGCAGGGCTACATCCACAGCTATGATGTAGTGCAGGGCTACACCCACAGCTGTGACACAATTCAGCGCTACACCCACAGCCATGATATGGTGCAGGGCTACATCCACAGCCAATACAACCTGAGGCTACACTCTTGACAAAATGCAGGACTAATATTATCTTTAAAAAGAAAGGTAATTTCAAGAAGGTAAATTTACAAGTAGCAACATATTTTCAGTTTCTCTTTTTGGACCAGTTATCTTGGATTCTTTCACTATGTAGTGACATATTTTTGCATGCATCATATCTACTATTAGATTCTCTTCAATTGTCTGAACCATTAGAACTACCAAATACCTCTTTTTGCTTTATTTGTAGCCTTATAGAGTCAGTGGTACAACAGGCAGCACACTAGGCTTTACCTATATTCCCACACCAGGTAGCTCAATTGACACTGCAGTGCAGCACAAAGGGGGTGCTGCTGCACTCCTCAGCATGCTGTCTTTTGGATGAGGTGTTAAACCGAGGCCCCATCTGCTTGATTTGGTGGTAGCTCAAGTGGATGCAAAAGATCCCACAATACCTATCAAAAAGATTAGGGAAAGTTCCCCTATGATTTGGCTAGATTTTCCCAAGGAGTATAAGTACCATGTTGTGTCTCCCCTGAAATGAGTTAGTGTGACTAACATGGTCAGCAAAGAATAAATAAAATAAAAAAATAAATTATACAATGATAAGTAGTGTGGGGACCCTCTTCAATGTCATGAAAAATGTAGCTTTGTGGCTGATACCTACTCAGACCAAATTTCAAGGAGCAAAACAGGAGGACAATATACATTGTGTCCTGTCAACCTTGCAAACATGCTGGTCAAGCTGTGTACCAGAAGTAATAGGCAAGGTAACAGAACTAAACATTCATGCCATGATATTCTGCTGTGAATCTCCAGCCCTGAATGTAGCATGGAGGTATCAGGCCCCTGGCACCTGCCACATGCTTCCATACTCTGCCTCCATCCCTGAATGAAGGGCTTATCTTTGGCTTTTCATCCTTTCACCGATTGAAGTTTACTCTTCAAACCCTGACTACTGGTCATGGAAGGCTCTCTTTCCCCTTGTTCCACTGCGCATCTTCTATACTTAGGTTAAATATTTTTCCTGAACTGGTTAAACCTATCACTGAAGATTATTGTTCCATTCCTGGACAAATGCAGATAATTATTCTAATGTAGGTAGGCATGTCTTCAGGTGGGCACCTAATTAACCCTGTTATGGTAGGGTGTTCTATATACCTGCTATATGAAGCTCTATTGGGCCAGCGAAGTCTAGCACCTATGAATATGGACGGTATTTATGCTAATGAAAACAAGCTGGAGTAGTCCTCTGAGAAAGGCTAAAAGAGGTCAAATTAAAGAATTCTGGGACAGAGAGTAGATCACATAACTACGTTTGTTAACACTAAGTCAGAAAGAGCAACATTAGTAGGTAAATTAATGAGAAAACTAATGAGAGACAAAGACTTGGTGACAGACCAGACTGTGGTGTATAAATGAAGAATGCTACCCACAGGAAATCCCACAGATAATCATTTAATAATTGAAGTCAGAGATATATATGTTTAGAAATGTTGGTTTTGTATTTGGTCTTCAGAATCAGTGCCTGTTTAAAATATGTGTGCATTTTTCAGTTGTTAAGCCAGCATAAAATGGACGCATCTTAGCTACCTACTTGCCTAACAACAACTAGTTAATGGGAAGAATGCAGAAAAGTTGAGTAAGCTCTAGTGATACAAAATAGCTTATAGATTGGCTCCACTGGCATAGTACCTTTCTATAAAGTGTGTGTGACATGTGACATGCAACTTCCTGTAGCTAGACATACTCATTTAAAGGTATACTTACCTCATTTGCTACAAGGCTGTGGACTTGAATGTGACAGACAGTTGGACCCAGAGCTATGGAATCTATACAGGGTGAGTAGGAGTTAGTGGTTAATATCCAGCTCTCCTGTTTTGGAGGTTAGGTTGGGATTGTCCACAGACGGTACATCCTGTGTTGGAAAACAGAAGGCAAGATCATTTTCCTAAAAGTATGATTACTGAAGCCTCATAAAGGCAACATGTTTTAAGATGACAGGCTCAAGCACACTACAGTGTTTGCATTTGTTACAAGTTCAGCCTGCAGGAGAAACCTGACAGGTGGCAGCAAATACTGTGCACATTGATGTCCTGACTGAAATCACTGTTGCAGTACTCTTAACATATGGGTTTTTGTCCACCAACATTCAGCTGGGGTACCAACGCTTTACCTTCCCAAAGGCGTACATTTGACATGTGACCACAGCTCATATGCTTTGGGGTATATAAGCAGACATACGTACAAGTACCCTTGACTATCTTGCCACCAGCTTGAAAGCAGGTTATACATCTGTCAAACTGATCTTTTTTGCTTTGCTGGCACCATTACTTTGCGTTTTCACTTTTCAGATAAGTGCCCCATTGGGAAACCTTGCTTTTTTATGTATTTTGATTGTATAGATCGCTTTTGTTAGATGTCAGCTAAGAGGGGGTAAGTGCAAGTGTGATAGGCAAATCCCATACAAGGACTTGCACACTAAGTGGCTCTTTTCTTTAGGCCTGGAACTTGACTATAAACCCTGCTGCATGTGTCAGTTGTTCATTCCTAAAACCCATAGGTTAAGACTTTTCTCCCTTAACACTTTCCTTGAAACTCAACGTCTAAAACTCCAGGCCCAATCCAAAATAGCAGAATCCCCAGCATCCAGCATTACCCTTCCACCAAATAAGAAACTCAGAAGACCCTGAGACACCTCACAGCTGAGTCAGATGCACCTGCTGAGGTTGCAGAACCTATGGTCCCCTCATATACACTCCCAGTTGCCTGCTGCGGAGACCCTGTCAGAGGCTGGTATGGCTTTTGAGGCCTTGCAGGTGGCAGATGCCTCATACAAACCTTGTCTCATTATTTCAGACAGTCGACACAACGTTCCTTAATTCCTAGTCAGAGAAGAGTTTCTAGGCCCTCTGATTGAAGTGCACCAAGGTTCCAAACCTCTGAGACTAGGTCACACATAGAAAGAAAAAGCAGAAAACTATGCACGTGACCTTCCCCACAGCTTCCCAACAAAAAGTTTTGATAGATTTATCACAAGACTTGTTTAAGGCAATCATGGCCCTGAATTCCCCTTATGTTTTGTCACAGCTGTCATAGGCCATACCACAAAGACACACTCAAGATTCCTCTTCCTCTGAGGAGAACCAGGATCTGGATTCTGATAATTCCCTGGATTATTCACCACAGCTGCATTCCCTAGAACAGCTTTCCTCTGATGAAGGGGACTCCTTGTTTCCTAACTTTCCTGTTGAGAAGGCCTTCTTATGAGAAACTGTATAGAACATGATATGCATTTTGAATGGTAATCAAAGCAAATTTCAGATGTTGAAGAGAGATACTATAGTTTCCTGGAAATCAACACTCCAGCCCCCTCTCCAGTCCCGCCTGTACTAGATGCATATCAGGATGCCATTTAGTCTACATCTTCAACTCCTGATCATCAGCTTCCAGCAACTAAAAGACCAGACTGAATCTATAAGGTGCCTGATGAAGTAATAAAAACCCTTTGGCTGACCCTACTGCTGTTTTCCTGTCCTTGGATAAGCTTTCTAAACATCACACCAGTGCTAACATCCTTCCCACAGATAAGGATAGTAAGGTTATGGATAGGTGTGGAAAGAAGGTCTACACCTCTTCCACCCCTGCATTCAGAGCTATCAAATACCAGACACAGATGACTAAATATTTGCTGTCTGTTCAACATTCTCTGAGTAAGGTCATGTCAGACCCACAATCTACAGATTCTATGCAGCAAATGCAGACCTTACTGTCTCAAGCTGCTCAAATTGTTAAAGCACAACAACAAATGCAGTTATTATGCTGTGGATGCCTTTTCCAGTTCTGCAGTGTCAGGTTCAGTCATCAGACATTAATGCATGGTTGTGCAGCCAACCCATTGCTGAGGACTTTAAATCTTTAAATCATACCTCTAAACAAAGACCTCATGTTTGATCCAGAAGCAGGAAAATTCTTCAAAGCCCTAAAAGAGCAGGGTAAAACTATGAAGGACTATAGACAAATTTTACTTTCTACTGCCCATAGATAAGACAGGAACTACCCAGCCAAGTTCACTTCCTTTGTTAAGAGCAAGCCTTGGCCCAATCACAAACAAAGAAAAAAACAAGAAAGACATTTTCAGACAAGGTACATAATAAATCTCCTTTGAGGAGGCTTCCCTTCAGAGGCAAAGACCTATGACTACCTTTCCAGCTGCACCTCTCCTCTCCTCAGACCTTCCACCCCTCTTTCAAAAAGACTTTTTCTGTCCCTTCCTTTATGAGAAATGGTAAATACAGATAAATGGGTCCTGCCTGTCCTCAAGGAAGGTGATGCCACATCATGGAAAGCATCCCCTGTCTAAAAGGCTTACCTCTTCCTCCTCCACAAAACCAGCTCCCTTTGCTCAACCCTGTCATTCAGAACATACTAGATCAAGGCACCACAGAAACAGTGTCACCTGCCTTCATAGGAAATGGGTTCTATTCCAGAATCTTTCTGGTGCCCAGAAAGGAAGAACAATGGAGATTCATTCTGGATCGTTCTATCTCTTCTAAATACCTTTCTAAAGGTACCCACTTTCAGAATGCTCTCTCTGCATGCTCTTCTGTCTTTCATTTTTCCTCATGTTTTCTTTGTATCACTAAACCTCAAGGATGCCTACTTCCACGTCCCCATTTGACCTTCTTACAGTAAAGTTCTGAGATTTTTCTCTGGCTCATCTCATTTTCAGTTTTCTGTTTTCCCATTTGTTTTTTCTATGGCACCAAGAAATGTCCTTGCATTCACTTTTGCAGTATTCTTAACATATGGAATTCCCTGCTATTGAAGTCTTACATTGGCCAGTATACCAGAGCCTGCTGTTGCTTTAAGGTATGCCAAATGTCACACATATGCTCCTAACGTAATGTAGGGTATAATGGTGATGTTCAGACGTACCATCCTCAGAACTTCTTTGCCCGTGGTCTGAACACATCTCAAGATTGTTGGTCTGAATGCCTTCATTTCCACCAGTTTGAATGCAGTTTTTGTTCACTGGTTGAATGCCTATGTCTTCTTGCTGGCTTCAGATAAGCACCCTGTTGGGGTTTTATTTTTCTTAGATTTTGTGTTGCTCTGGGGGGTTAATGTCATCCAGGAAGGGTAAATGCCAGTGTGGGAGACAGAGTCCCCATAAAGACCGCCATGATAAGTGTCTTTTTTTGCCTAGGAGCTTCTCATGACCATATGACCTGTTCGATATGTCAGGCTTTCATACAGAAAACTCTTCTTAATAGTTTTCTTCCATTTCTTTGTAACTTGAGAACCAGCACCTTAAGCTTCTCACTAAAGATACAATGGAAGGAACATCTTGCCTTGAGGGTCAGCCATTAGGGAAGAAGAAGGTTAGAAAGTTTAAATCGGAATCTTCTGCTGCCCAGCCTCCACAAGGTGTTCCTCTCAAGGCCGGTGAGAACCTGGAGGCTCAACCAGCTTTGTTGTTTGAATCTTCTTCCATGACCAGGTTGGTGGCTGGCAAGGATCCAGCTGGCAGCATGTTTGATAAGGCTTTGCAGGGACCCATTTCAAATGTTTTGGGGGAACCACGGTTGATTATTTGCGAGAGGGCTAGGGGTGTTACGCAGATTTTAGTTTGGGAAGAACTTCCTACTTCAGTTATTGACTGACGTCCTGGGTCAGAGCCTTATAAATTTTATAGGGCAGATGTTCCTTTAAAAAAGAAACAAAAAGATAAACATGTCTCTCCTGCTCCTAGGGATCCACAGAGTGAGTGGCATGCCTTTACTCATGGTTTGCTTAACGCTTTAATGGCATTAAAACCTCCTCAGGGGGTTTCAATTCCTGCTACCCCTTGATCTTCTACTCCCTATAAAAGGATGGGGAACAGGATTCCTTTGAGGAGTCCACATGAGGAATCCCTTAATTACTCTTCCCAAATTCCTTCTCCATTAGACTGTGGGTCAGAGGAGCAGGAATCTAATAATCCTGATGCTCCATTTGTAGAAATTTCATTTTGGGACACAATCTGTAGGCTGATGGAATTTTTTAGATGGGATTGTGCTTGGGTATCTGACATCTATAAGAGGTACTGTGAGTAATTACAGATGGAATCACCAGAACCTTCTGCTGTTCCTCCTGTTTTGGCTGCCTTGTTGGATGCTTTTTCTGCTGGCTTTAAAGCACCTGATTCTCTGCCACCTGCTCCTAATAAGTATGATGCATTTTATATGGTGCTTGAGTACTGTAACTTTTTGTACAAATTCCCTGCTGCTGACCCCTCTCTGGTGTCTGTAGCCCCTGACAAGCCTTCTCAATTGCTTCCTTCACCCAAGTTATTGCCTTCTGATAAAGACAGCAGAACCATGGTAAGGTTAGGTAAGAAGGTTTACACCTCTGCTACTCTGGCTTTTAGGGCCCATATGTCCAGGTATGTGTGGACACTTCTTTCTCAGGCTTATCAGGTTATTTCTGATCTCCCAGACTCTAATGGTAAAACTTTTGCTCTTTCCTTGTTAGGGACTTCCTCTCAAGTAGTTCAACATTGTATCAAATGTAATTATGATGCAGAGTATGCCTCTTCTAGGGCTGCTGCTTTTGATTCAGTGATGAGGATGTGGTATTCTTGACTTACTGTAGGCTTCAGCCTTTACCCAGTGATAACATGGCTAAGTTGTTGGATGTTCCTCTTGATAATAAACTTTTGTTTGGGAAGCAGCTGCTGGTTTGTTTAAGTCCCTTCAGGAAAAGGGGAGGGCCTTACAAGAACTCAAACATGTGTTTGTCTCTTCTGTGCCTAAATTTCAGAAAAATTATCCAAATCTGCCAGCCTTTGTTCACAGGCAGTCTTGCCCTCCTACTAAGGGAAAAAAGATTGGTAAGCGGGCTCCTCCTGCTAGGGCTACTCAGAATTCAGGGTATCAAAAGTCTTCCTTTCCTGATAAACTAGATGCTGCATGACTGTCCTCCTCTTCCCAGCCATATTCCTCTTTCTCTTTGCCTTTCTCTTTCTCTTCCTATTTGGCTTCAGATTACTTAGGATTATTGGGTTCTGTCCATCATTTGTCAGGGATACTTCATGGTGTGGAATCTCATCCCCTTTTATGGGCATTCCTCAGCATCCTCGGCAACAATTTCCTTTTTTCCCCAGAGGTTCTTTGAGACCTTTTGACTCAGGATACTATTCAAGAGGTTCCTGTGTCCCAAAGGGGGAGGAGGTTTTATTCCAGAATGTTTCAAGTGCCCAGAAAAGAGGGTACTTGGAGACCAATTTTAGACTTCTTTCATCCAAATACTGTTCTGAAGGTGCCCACCCTAAGGATGTTGTCTCTTCAGACTATTTTTTCTCTTTTGCTCCCTCAGGCCTATATGCTTTCTCTGGATCTCAAGGATGCTTACCTTCATATTCCAATCCATCCCCTTTTCAGGAAGTTTTTGCATTTCTCTGTTGGTTCCTGGCATTTTCAGTTCACTGCTTTGCCCTTTGGCCTGTCTACTGCCCCAAGGGTATTCACCAAATGCCTTTTCTCTGTGATTGCTTTGTGCAGGCTTCAGGGAATCCAAATATTTCCTTACTTGGATGACACCCTTTTGCAAAATATTCAGTTTGCCATTTCCCTTTATCAGACTCTGGGGCTCAGAATAAATTTAGAAAAATCTTCTGACTCCTTCTCAGGATAATGTCTTTATGGGTCGCAGAATTCAGACTGTGCCTATGCTGGCATCCCTGCCTCCTCACAGGGTCTGAACTCTCATTTCCTTCTTTCAAACTCTTCTTCCTCAGGCCTCCATTACAGCCAGGGAGTTTCTGAGAGCTCTGGGTTTCATGGCTCCAGAACACCTACTGCTGACCCCCTTCTGACCAAGGCAACATTGGTTCCCTTTTCTAATGTTCCTGTCCAAGGGAAAGTATTGGACAATACCTTTCCAACCAGACCTGCTCATTCAGCAGTAAGGTCTGCTTCCATATCCAAATCTAGCCTCCCTCAGTCTCACTGTGTGGATGATAGGGTTTTGATCCCTAAAAAGACACACCTCTGAGGAGGTGGTTCAGGTTTTACAGAAAGTCAGAAAACATACCACCAGAAATTTATATACATCTAAGTGGAAAAGATTTTCTGTTTGGGCTTCAACACAGGCAGGATCCATTTTTATCAGATACCCCTTCTGTCCTCAGATATCTCTGGAAAAGACTACACTCTGTTCTGGCCTACTCTTCCATTAAAGCCAATTTGTTTGCTGTTAATGCCTGCTTTTCTCTTGATCCTCTTTCTTTGTACAGGATGGAGGTCATACTTTTTTGATTGGAGTCTTGCATATTAAACTACCTAGGAAACCTGTTTCTCCTCCCTGGGATCTCATCGTCATTCTGGAAAAAAACTGACTTTGCCCACCTTCAAGCTAGCAGCTTCTGCCACTTTAAAATTCTGCACCTGGAAGACTATCCTTCTGGTTCTTACCTCTGCCCATAGAGTGTCTGAGCTTCAAGCTGTTACACCTTTTTTCATTTTCCAAAAGAATATGATGACTGTCAGAGCCATTCCATCTTTCATGCCTAAGATACTGAATGAGATGTCCCTCAAGCTATCTACCTACCTACCTTTTTCCCTAATCCCCAAAATAAGGGGTAGAGAATTCTCTACTCATTAGATGTTTATAGGC
The DNA here is from genome assembly GCF_019279795.1 of Protopterus annectens. Classification (NCBI taxonomy): domain Eukaryota; kingdom Metazoa; phylum Chordata; order Ceratodontiformes; family Protopteridae; genus Protopterus; species Protopterus annectens. Next base: position 1,456,460,472 of record NC_056726.1, read on the forward strand.
AGCTAAGGTTTTACTTGGACAAAACAAAAACTGTCAGAAAAACTGATCTTGTTGTTTCATTCATGTACTATAAACTGCGCCCAAACATCTCTAAGCAAACCATTGCATTCTAGATATCAAAGGTTATCAAAGGTTAGTGCATTTGTTTAGGCAGAGGATATACTCTAGTGTAGAAAATACTTGTGTATTTTTTTATAATTACCTGGCAATAGATTGTTTTTCATATAGCTCACACACTGTACTTTTCCTGGGCTACCATACCCTGTATTTCACTTCCTATGATCTCTCCCATAACAGATGCCATCCAGGCTTTGGGGTTACATACTGCCATCCTGCCTCTTTCCCTACACCCTTTGCTCCATTTAAATACTCCAAACTTAGTGTTCAGCACCATCATCCCACTCCTGAAACACAGCTGTGGCTTCTGGTGATGCAGGCAGAGACATGAGTCTGTTTACCACTTTGATTTAGGTATGTTAAGAGTCTTATTCAGTCTCATGCCATCTACTGAATAGGACAAGAATAAATATACATTCTTGTTAAATGTCAAGGTTTTGCAGTTGTATGGATAGCAAACAGCATAACTGAACTTGGATGCACAGTGTACCTCGTGCTTTAGCATTGTATAATGTCTACATTATTAGGCTCAACAATTAAAAGTTAGTCTTGTATAGTATAATTATAGCCGGATTATTAAGATGTCCTTTGTTGCAAATACTCTGTACAAGAACACTATCTCTAACTTGTAAGGAACATTTAGATAATTGAATTTCTTTTGCATCTGGATTGCTAAGTACCAGCTGTTTATATCAGACACAGCTGTCGACTGAACACTTTCTGTTGTTTTTATTGAAGCTGATAATCTGCTTTGTTATGCTTGGGCTGATTCACAGTTGATTGACTATTTGCAAAGCGATGTGAAAAGTGTTGTATAGTGTTTGGCTTAAATAGTAAATGTAGCTAGTACTGTATTAGCTTATTTTATTAGTGACTGCATTTTAGTTGCATTTTTCTAGACTGTAACTCATGAACAAGATGTCTGCATTAAGGCATTGCAACAGTCTACCTTTGGAACCATAATACTGATGCATGTTCATTGAGTATTCGCAGTGGTCTCCCTCTGCTAAGAAATCCATCCCATCTCTTCCCCCACTCAATTTATTTTGCTTTCTTTACTTTAGGTTCCCAAAATTTAAAACTACCCTGCTGTGGCACCTAACAGTCCTGGTAACTCAACAATGAAGTTATAAGAAACGGAACTGCACACTAACTGAACTACACAGTGGTCCCTGCTAATGGCTGACTTAAACTTGTATGTGTACCCACCTTTAAAAGACATTTGTTCCTGTATTTTTTTAAACTAAATGAAACTAAACACAAAAGGGTGTTCATTACCAGAGCCGTAAACTGTCCTCCCAAAGTGGTTCCTACCCCAACCCCTCCATCAGAGGCTAGACTCACAAACTTCCAATAACTTAAAGAGATATTTATCTCCTGGTTTTGCCCTAACCTTACAACAGAATTACAGTTAGTGTGTTGGTTTAGGCAGAGGATATAATCTAGTGTAGAAAATATGCATATGTTTTTTATAATTACCTGGCTATGTATCGTTTGTATTGTCTTGTAGCTTGCACACTGTGCTGTTCCTGCGATAAATCGCTCCATTCGCCCTCGCTCCGCTCAGGCTCACTCCACTCCCCTACCCCACCCCCATTCTCACCCACCCCCATACTCCCATAATTTCTACTCATCTAGCCAATCCCTCTCCCATCTTCAACCAAATACAGATCATCTTAATTACTAGACACTCCCACTAGTCCCTCTCAGCAAATCAAAGCCCAACTCCCTTTACTGAACTGCCCCATATATCCCATTTCAGTCATCTCTTAACTATAACTACCTATACTAATACTCCTTAACCACTCACATTTCATGGATAAGCACAATACTACAACTAAAACAACTAACCTCCATGAACCCCCCCCCCCCCATGCACTACAGACAACATCCATATCTACTTATAACCCTCCTAATAATTCTAGTTACAAGCACATTTGGTACTACCTAACATAGCAACCTAAAATAACCCTCCCCACACACACTACCTCTCATAACTACCCTGAAAGATGTAAACATGCAAACATCTCTATCTCCTACTCTTTAATTAACATCTCAGCTTTTCTACACACACACTGCAAACCACTTTCTCATCCACAAATACCAACACTCTCAATAAATTACAATAAACACATATTGAAATTCTTAAAAAAACCTAGCCATAACTACATCTAATTTAGCCTGCAGTAGAGATGTTCACCCAAATCCTGCCCCATCCCCTATCCAGTACAACTCCCACACAGACAACAGCAACCTGTCCCACTCAACAACCATACACCCTAGTCATAAAAATGACATTTTACTACTTAATATTAATATAAGAAGTATCAAAAACAAAATACATGAACTACATGCAAGTCTTGCTCTTTACTCCCCAGACATCGTTCTTATCACTGAGACATGGTTAAAACCAGGTACTTCAAACAATGAAATTCTGCCTCCAGGATACAACATCATTCAAGACAGGTTAGCTAAAAGAGGAGACGGGTAAGCTCTTCTCTTCAAAACCCAACTATCCTTAGAAACCTTGGACACAAAGCTCTGACATTTGATAATGCAGAGCGCCTACTTACAAGACTGAGCATTAACCCAAGGAAACAGATAAACATAATTGGCATCTATATCCCACCAGGAGACAATACACAGGCACTAGAACACATACTATATTGGGTATCTGAAAACCTACCTCAGGAAACAATACTTTTGGGTGATTTTAACATTGACTGGGCCGATTGCTCTTCCCAACTCCCCCAAATTTTATTAGCCTGCACAGCTTTACCCAGCTCATTCAACACCTCACCAGATATAATAAAACATCAAACAGGGAATCAGTACTAGATTGGATATTAACAAATAGGCCCACCCTCTCATTTCACTGTGGCTGTCTACCAGACAGTATCAGTGATCATCTACCAAACTATTTACTCAGGCAAAATATCAATCCAACCAAACAAATTACTTAACAGCAAATAAGGAACAAAACACATCTCAACCTCAATGACCTCATATATAATCTCAAACATTGTAACTTGACCCCACTTGCCCATCTCCCTCTAGAAGAAGCTGTACACTATTTTAATACCAACTGCCTATCTATCCTGGATGCCCAAGCCCCCACCTGGACTGTTAGATTCAAATCAAACTTCGCACCGTGGTTAACTAAAGAAAGTTGATCCCTATTACAGTCAAGAGATAAAGCCTGGAAACACTGGCACACAACCAAGTCTCACTTAGCACTGCAAACCTATTGTGAACTCAGAAATCAATTGAAACAAATTAAACAAGATAAAATGAATTACTTCTCCAAAGCCCAAGCCAAATATTGCAATAATCCACAGAAATGTTGGACAGCCATAAACAATATACTCCAGCCAGGCAAAGTTAAAACACCCCCTCCTACAACACCCAGTACTAATGACAACATTGCCACCCAATTGCACTGTCCAATAAACAAAACCCTTCTACAACCTAAAACTACTCTCCAAACAATAACAAAAACACATTCTTACTGCAACCAGTGCCAACAGACATAATCAAAAAACTTAAAAACCACACAAATGGAAATGCAAATGTATAAAAAGCAACACTGGAATCAGATCCAAAGAAACAATTTATTGCACTTAGCGCCTTGGCCAAAACAGCCTTCAAAGAGTACAAATTCATAATAAAACATTCCCCTATGTGTGTGTGTGTGTGTGTGTGTGTGTGTGCATATATATATATATATATATATATATATATATATATATATATATATATATATATATATATATACTAATTGATTAATTAAACAATTAGTGAAACAGTTAAAAATTATATAATTGAAAAATTTAAAGCAAGCATTTCCACTTAATATCCGTGTTTAGCCCCCTTGGTATAAGGGTGTCAAATTTTAATATAAACACAGTTTCTTTGTATAATAATTTGTTTTTAATTAGTCTTTCATCCACCATTCTAACAAATACTTTTTCTAAAATTGTTGCCTCTAACAATGTATGATCACAATGATGTTTATGCAAAAAATGCATTGCTATAGGACTTTCCTCTTTCTGTTTTTTAATATCTCTAATATGTTCCTGCAACTTCGTTTTAAATTTTCTCTTGGTTTCACCAATATAAAATAGTTTGCAGGGACACCTCAGACAGTACACTACACCTTCTGTTTCACAATGGAAAATGTCATTTGTAACTAATTGTTTCCCATTTATTCTACAAAAACTAGGAACTATATTGCAACATATGTTACAATGGTTGCAAGGTCTAGTACCTTTGTTATTTAAAGAAACAGTAACATCCATAAAAGGTAAAACAAAATAAGATGTCACCAACTTATCACATAACTTCTGCCCTCTTTTATAAGCCAAATAGGGCATATCATGAATTATAGTATTCAAACTTTCATCTCTTAGTAAAATTTTCCAATGAAATTTCACTATTTGCCAAATTTTGTCACTCAACCTATTACATGTAGTGACAAAAAACATTTTTTCACTTTTCTTAGGTTGCTGTCTTTTGATAATTCCAACCTGTCCATGAACATATTTATTCATATTGATACCAATAATTTTATTTATAGCATCCTTAATCATAACTTCGCTATAGCCCCTGTGTAAGAACATGGATAAGGTTTGATTTATTTGTGTTTGTAAATCTAAAGTATTATTACAAAGCCTGGAAAGTCTAATTATTTCCCCATAAGGCAAGGCTTTTATAGTATATTCAGGATGGCAACTTGCACCATGTAAATATTGATTAATGTCATCAAACTTACAGTGAAAAGTAGTTTTAATGGAACCATCTATCATACCAGTTAGGTGTATATCTAAAAAATCAATTTCAACACCACACTGTAAACCATCAAATTTGATATCATAGATATTATCATTCAACTGAGATAAAAAATATGGGACTTTATCTAGCCCCCCCCCCCTGCAAAAAAAATCAAATCATCTATATATCGAAAATAAAATAAAACATGTTGTTCCACACATTTATTTTTAAATATATAATCATATTCAAACTTGGCCATAAATATATTTGCGTACATAGGGGCAATTGCTGCCCCCATAGCTGTACCCCACAACTGATGATCTATGACATTATTAAAACTGAAATAATTTTCTAATAAGCAAAAATGCACTAACTCCATAATGTAATGAGACATAGGACTATCTTCCAAAAAATATTGTAATGCCTTTATGCCATCTTCATGTTTGATCTTACTATACAAACTACAAACATCTATAGATATCCAAAACATATCAGAAGTCCATTTTATATTTGTAATTTTCTCTAAAAACTCAAATGAGTCCCGAATATAGGATCACAGTTTCTCCACATAGGGTAATAAACAATTATGTATAAGAAGACCCACATTATGTAAAAAATAATTAGTTGCAGAAACTATTGGTCTTCCTGGAGGTCTCACATTATTTTTATGTAATTTTGGAAGACAATAGAAAGTGGCTAAGCTACATTCATCTATATTAAATTTGGTATCAATATCTTTCTTGGTGAAATAACCTAAATGACATCCCTTTTCTAATAATACACAAAGTTTTCCATAGCTTTAGTATACATGGTCATATCACATACTTCATATGTTGTATTATCATACAAATGCTGCATGCACATGTCCAAATATTGACTATAATGAAGTATAACAATTTTATTGCCTTTGTCTGAAGGCTTAATAATAAGATCCTGTTTGGCCATCAAATATTTAAGAGCAAGCCATTAATTTTTAGTCATATTAAATTGTTGATTAGATGTACTTTTATACTGTTCTATAAGTTCTTGTATAGAGAAACAAAGCATTTCTGAAAAACAACAATAAAATTGGATATATTATTCCAGTTTGCTTCTTAAGACAAAGTTGTTGCCAAAGCAGTAAACTTCTCCTAATAATGTAGAACAAACTACCTATGTAAGAAAGCTTTTTAGTAATGTGGAGAAATGATCAAATGACCTTTTACCTACTGGGATAATATGAATTCTCTTCTCAACTATATTCATATTTGCTACATATACCATAGTATTTATACAGCATGCTTATCTTCAATAATTATTAAGTAAAACATCTTAGATGACCAGGAAACATGATCATATTTGATTCTGTTATAAAAAATGTAAAACATTCTTCCACTTTTCTATGAAATAAAAGTAAACAGTGAGAAAGAGACCTGTAGAGGTCTGAATGTTCAGGTATCAATAGCATGTTTTTTTTTTCCTAAATCATAGTTAGTTGTCTTCCTTCCTGCTGATGATTTACATACATAAGACATCAAAAACCACTGAGATCTATACAGTATTTGGTCTGGGGATTGGAGGGTTTCATCTTTGTTGTTTGCAAGTGAGTATGATAATAGGTAAGCGCCAAACATGCTTGGTACTGAGTATGAAGCATTGCGGATGAAAATCGCTGCCTCCAAGTTCGAGGTCTTGGTTCTGTTATTTTCCAGATCTCTTTTTACTTCCAGTCTCAGGCTTTCTGTCAGATGTATGCTGGGACTGGTTCTGAATTTTATGAACAGTTTTATTAACCATTAATGTACAAAGTGACATGCGGGTTCACGGTTCTTTAGCTCATTAGCGACGCACAGTTTAGGACCGCCATTAATTAATCTGAGCTAGAATGGATACTCATGATCTGAAACTTTTTGGCCACCTTCTGCATCAACTACATGCAGTATACTAGCTGTCCCTTTTTATACTCCTTGTGATTTCTTTGCATCCAAGCAGAAATCAGGTATACCCTACCAAAGTATGTTCTAGGAGAGGCAGGAAATGCAGAAAAAACAAGGAACGTTCCACCACAGTAAAATAAAATTGAGACTTTAATGAATAAAATCCACTTATATCCTCAGAACCAGGACAAGCAATTTCGGCAATATGCCTTCTTCAGATCCTGATTAACTAGTCCTGAGTATCTTGTTTTTAAAAACACAAACATCCAATCACAATCCCAGCAATAGAGTCAGATGACACATTAAAATCAAAAATGCAAATAAGTGTATTTCTTTGCATCCTGGATGGCTGTTAAACAGGCGTGGTATTTTTGGGAGCTTTTGCTGCAGTCCTTTTTAAAAATGTTTGTTGCATTTATGATGTCGGTGAGTACTGGTGGTGTTCTTCCTCAGCTCTGTTCTGTGCATCACATTTTTGTCTGGCTGGTGACGAGTGTGTGTGTGTGTGTGTGTGTGTGTGTGTGTGTGTGTGTGTGTGTGTGTGTGTGTGTGTGTGTGTGTGTGTGTGTGTGTCTTAAAGCCAGTTAGTTAGGAGTAGTGATTCAATAACTGGCACTGGGCAGTACAAAACTGTAGAGCCACTTTATTTGGTTCACTTTTCTTTCATCTTTTCAGTCTTCTCTGATACTTCCATTGTAACAAGCTGTGTGTGTGTGTGTGTGTGTGTGTGTGTGTGTGTGTGTGTGTGTGTGTGTGTGTGTGTGTGTGTGCTTGTGTGCATGAGTGCATCTGTGTGTTTCTGTGTGTGTGTCTGTGGGTGTGTGTGTGTGTGTGTGTGTGTGTGCGTGCGCACGTGTTTGTGCATGTGTGTGTGTGCATGCATTTGTGTGCATGCATGTATGTGTGTGTCTGTGTGTGTGTAAGATCTCTGTTAATACAATTACAGTATGGTTGCATCATATACAAACTGCCAGTTGTCATGTGTAACTAAGATGGCTGGAGTCATTTAAGTTGTATAAACATCTGAACATGACTCTTTGGTACTGGAAACTATGGGCTGGTTGCCAGTAGGTCACCCAGGCTACCTTCATGCTGTACAGCTTTGTCCATAAATTACTAACTTATTTATTTATGACTGCCATTAGCTGTATTATGCTATTGCTGAATTTGTACATTACTGACTGAATAATGAATGTTCCCTGACTGCCACCTGAACATGTAATGTTTAACTGTATGATGTTTGAATAGTTTTTGTTGATTTCTGTTTTAAAGGTACATTTTTAAACATGCCAGATGTAGGTATTACCATATTGCATAACGTGTAGGAATGTGAATATTGTTGCCGTCTCCTTTTGTTGTAAGTTGATTAAGGCCGAATCAGTTGTGGGCAGGTCATTTTCTGGTTACCTTGGTAAAGCTTAATATGTGTCTGTGAAGGATACCATTTTACCTGCATTGGATCTAAGCGGTGCTGAAAAAGATTCTGTTTTTGCTTTTAATCATACATACTCTTACTTTGTGTGGGAAAGACAGGAGCCTCAGATGTGGGTACAGTCTTACGACAGCTAGGTTGCAGGAAGGCAGGCATGTTTAGTTATTCTAAAATTTGAGGAGAACCAGTTTTGGAGGACAAGCATTTGTTCCGCAAAACATATTGCATTTTTGTTAACTAACAAGTGTCAGATTTAGTAAGTCTATTATGGTGAGGAGGAATTCATGACGAAAAAAAATATATGTGTACTACATGAAAACAAAAGCTTGGTGTAGCTGACTGTACTAAAACAAATTGCTCTGCTGTTTCTAATGTCATGCAGTTGTTTGCTGTGCAGATAGCATTGACCTGCTTGGAGCTATCCTAATACAATCTGGTGTCTCAGGAGGGGGAAGGGCACTACATTCATTCATTTATATTTACATCAATATCTTGATATGTGTGCACTTGCACGTGTATAGTGAATATAGGTTCAGCCTCTGGTACTCCAGTTAGATCCTCAGGTGTTTCTTCAAAAACAATGTCTAGTAAGTGGTTCTATATACTTATCTGATTGTACTAAAACATCTTAACTTGTCTACATGTCTTCTCCACATACCTTAACTCATACTAATAGTGCAAATTAGAAATGTTATCCAGGAAATAAATGTCCCAGTTACCATTTATCAGTTTTATAATCTCTGGCCAGTGTTTTCTTGTCAGTCTTGTGGTTGCCAATTAATGAGCGCTTGTATGTACTGAAACCAGACTGTGGAGAAAACAAAGCCAAAGAAAACTTTAATGTCATTCAGAACTACACAGCAGTGTGGCTGTACAAAATTTCAGTTCTTTGTTCTCAATGCAGGAAACTGTTGTACATATAGACAGAGAAAAATTAATAAAATATCACAGTAGAAATTTAATAAGTAGCAATTAGTAAGTAAAGTAGGACGGCAGTGACCCACACCCATCCCAGAACAGGAGACAAGGAAGACAAGGGACAATATGAAGGTAACATTATCAAATTAATATTGAAACAATAGCAGCATATCTATGATTAGACTGAATTATAGCACAGTTTGTATATTGCACTTTACAGTCCTTCAGTGTGTAGGTGAGCTACCTTAGTATTGCAGTTAGTTATTGCAAATCCATAAAATAAGCCCCTTGATAGGCTAGTTATGTTACAGATGTCATGATTCGTTTTTGCTAAGAGTTCAACAATCTAATGGAGAGCAGAAAGAAACTGTTATTTAGTCTGGTGGTCTTACAATGCAGGCTTCTGTATCTCCTGCCTGAGGACAGGCAAGTGCACAGACCACTGACAGGATGCGTTGGATCGCTGGAAGTCATTTTGGCCCTGTCTATGCACTGGCATTTGTGTAGATCTTCCAGACGTGTAAGAGAGGTGCCAATCATTCTTTCTGCTGACCTTACAACTCTTGACAGCCTTCTGATCCTGATTGTTATAGCTCCCATACCCGGCTGTAATGCTGTTGGTCATATGTAAAGAAAACTGAAATGTGGCACAACACTGCAAATATGGATAAAAAGCATATAGAGGGTCTCACATTGAAAATTGGGAAATATACTGTTTCATAACAGTGATTAAAATGTGGTGGGGGCTACACTGGTAATTAGGGTTGTGCAGCTTGCTACATCCTGTTATCTGTTAAAAGGCTCAAATGAAAATATTTCTGAAAGACTTGACTATGTCAAAGTCAGAGGATAATGAGGCTGAAAAATTAATAGCTAAGATGGGAAGGGATTACATAATAATGATGATGTATGATCGATCAACTCGGACATCTCCAGGAACAGATGGTATCCCTGTGGTGATCAATCAACACAGACGTCTCCAGGAAAAGATGGTATCCCTGTGGTGATCAATCAACACAGATGTCTCCGGGAACAGATGGTATCACTGTGGTGATCAAACAACACAGAAGTGTCCAGGAACAGATGGTATCCCTGTGGTGAAAAATCAACACAGATGTCTCCAGGAACAGATGGTATCCCTGTGGTGATCAATCAACACGGATGTCTCCAGGAACAGATGGTGTCCCTGTGGTGATCAACACAGAAGTCCAGGAACAGATGGTATCCCTGTGATGATCAATCAACATGGATGTGTCCAGGAACAGATGGTATCCCTGTGGTGATCAATCAACAAAGAGGTGTCCAGGAACAGATGGTCTCCCTATGGTGATCAATCAACATGGATGTCTACAGGAACAGATGGTATCCCTGTAGTGATCAATCAACAAGGACATCTCCAGGACCAGATGGTATCCCTGTGGTGATCAAGCAACACAGACATCTCCAGGAACAGATGGTATCACTGTGGTGATCAATCAACATGGAAGTGTCCATGAACAGATGGTATCCCTGTGATGACCATCTCCAGGAATAGATGGTATCCCTGTGGTGATCAATCAATATGGAAGTGTCCAGGAACAGATGGCATCCCTGTGGTGATCGATCAACACAAATGTTTCCAGGAACAGATGGTATCCCTGTGGTGATCAATCAACACAGAAGTGTCCAGGAACAGATGGAGTCCCTGTGGTGATCGATCAAAACTGACGTCTCCAGGAACAGATGGTATCCCTGTGTTGATCAATCAACACGTACGTCTCCAGGAATAGATGGTATCCCTGTTGGGATTGATCAACATGGACATCTCCAAGAACAGATGGTATCCCTGTGATGATCAATCAACACAGATGTCTCCAGGAACAGATGGTATCCCTGTGGTGATCAATCTACATGGATGTCTCCAGGAACAGATGGTATCCCTGTTGGGATCGATCAACACAAACATCTCCAGGAACCGATTGTATCCCTGTGGTGATCAATCAATATGGACATCTCCAGGAACAGAGGGTATCCCTGTGGTAATCAATCAACACGGACATTGCCAGAAACAGATGGTATCCCTATGGTGATCAATCAACATGGACGTCTCCAGGAACAGATGGTATCAATGTGGTGATCAATCAACACGGAAGTGTCTAGGAACAGATGGTCTCCCTGTGGTGATCAATCATCATGAACGTCTCCAGGAACAGATGGTATCCCTGTAGTGATCAATCAACATGGAAGTGTCCAGGAACAGATGGTATCACTGTGGTGATCAATCAACACACACGTCTCCAGAAACAGATGGTATCCCTGTGGTAATCAATCAACATGGATGTCTCCAGGAACAGATGGTATCTCTGGGGTGATCAATCAACATGGACATCTCCAGGAACAGATGGTATCCCTGTGATAATCAATCAACATGGACGTCTCCAGGAACAGATGGTATCCCTGTGGTGATCAATCAACATGGATATTTCCAGGAACAGATGGTATCCCTGTCGTGATCAATCAACACGGAAGTGTCGAGGAACAGATGGTATCCCTGTGGTGATCAATCAACATGGACATCTCCAGGAACAGATGGCATCCCTGTGGTGATCAATCAACACAAATGTCTCCAGGAACAGGTGGTATCCCTGTGATGATCAATCAACACGAAAGTGTCCAGGAACAGATGGTATCCCTGTGGTGATCAATCAACATGGACGTCTCCAGGAACAGATGGTATCCCTGTGGTGATCAATCAACATGGATGTCTCCAGGAACAGATGGTATCCCTGTGGTGATCAATCAACACGGAAGTGTCCAGGAACAGATGGTATCCCTGTGGTGATCAATCAACATGGATGTCTCCAGGAACCGATGGTATCCCTGTGGTGATCAATCAACACGGATGTCTCCAGGAGCAGATGATATCCCTGTGGTGATGAATCAACATGGAAGTGTCCAGGAACAGATGGTATCTCTGTGGTGATCAATCAACACGGACGTCTCCAGGAACTGATGGTATCCCTGTGGTGATCAATCAACACGGACGTCTCCAGGAACAGATGATATCCCTGTGGTGATGAATCAACATGGAAGTGTCCAGGAACAGATGGTATCCCTGTGGTGATCAATTAACATGGAAGTGTCAGGGAACAGATGGTGTCCCTGTGGTGATCAATCAACAGGGAAGTGTCCAGGAACAGATGGTATCCTTGTGGAAGTTATTTATTTATTTTACCTTTGGTAACCAGGTTAGTCCCACTGAGTTTGCAAACAAACCCGTTTTCCATGGAGACCCGAGGGGAAAAGCCCCAGCAACCATAAGTAAAGATAAAGTGACAATATACAAATATTAAATAACAATTACAATACAAAATAATTGTAAAAAAGTAAAGGTTATTAACTACTTGCATTGCCCTGATAGTAAGCAATCCATTTTCAGTGGAGACCCAAGGGAAAAAAAAACCCCAGCAAAAATAAGCAAAGATAAACATACAGGACAGAAACTATTAAAAATAACAATGCAAATACAAAATGAATTATAAAGAGAAAAACATGTGCGAAAAGGCAGAAGCTCATCTCAGACTACATGGATTCAGAGTGTTTCCTTATCTAGATGACTAGCTCCTCACCGCTCCAACCAGGCATCTCACCAGGCATCTCCTAGTAAAAGCCAGGGATCACTTACTCCAGTTATCTCAATTCTAGGGGATCACAATCAGTTCTTCAAAGTCCCATCTTCAACCAGTTCAAGTCTTAGAGTTTATAGGGGCTCACCAAGATACAGTCAGCGGTCTCGCTCCTTTACCACAAAACAGAATTCTTACCTTGAGATTACATGCCAGACAGATTCTTTCCTCAGCAAAAGCTTTAGGCTCGACGGCTGCAGCGATTACCTTGATACTTACCACTCATCTTCACATGTGAATCCTACAACTGACTTTAGCAGTACAATGGTCCATTCTTGAACAACCTGAGCAACATTTTTTAAAACTATCTTGAGTGTGCAAAGACTCCTTACTATGGTGGATTAAATCCAACAAGATTTCTCAAGGACGTCCCTTTATCCTTCCTCCCCCAGTGCTACATTGACCATGGATATGTCACATTTGGGATGGGGGCATTTTTTGTGATAGACTGTTGCACATGAGCCCCTAGAAGAGACCAAACTACATATAAATGTCTTGGAGATGAGAGCAGTTCTCTTAGTATTGCAGGCCTTTCAGAGCTGTCTTCCTCTTTGGACAGTTGCTATCCAAATGGACAAGAGATCAGTGGAATGGTACATTAACAAACAAGAGGCAACTAGATCTTACCCCCCTTTGCTGAGAAGCAATGGGAATATAGCCATGGGTGATCTCCTCCAACCAGTTTCTTGTAGTGACAAACTTACCGGGGAAATCCATTGTTCTAGCCAACAAGCTCAACAGGGCTATCCTGATGCCCCCATGAGTGGTCTCTCAATCAGACAGTGGCAAAAATAATCTTCCACAGATGGGATCAACCTTGCTAATTTGCCTCTCTCGAACCAATAAAATTAAAAAAACTTGTAAAAAACGACTAAAACACAATCCAAATGCTGGCTATTGTTGCTGAAATACTCCAAGACTCCAAACCAGTCTAAAACTTTTCACTTTAATAAAATAAAAAATAAAATCAACATATTAAGTGCTTTTGTCCTTTCAAATAGTACTTCATCAGAGTATAACTTTCACAACCACTTCTTCCTTCTTTTATATACACGTGTAACCTATCACGTCAATACTTAAGTTAACGTTAATTAAAAAACAATTGTAACTAGTTAAAGGAACATTTCTCACTTACTAGTACTATTATAACAATATAGTATGAAGAACAGTCTTTATTAAAGGTTCATACTTAATTTAATTCTTGATAACGGAACATCAAATTAACTCATTAGCCTTAAAATTTAACCAAGGCTGAATACTAATTTGCTCATTTAACCCTGGGGGGGTAAGAGGCTTGAAATTTCAACAGCCATTTCATTTCTTTGACATCTAAAAGCGTCTTCACATCTCCCCACCTAGGGTTAATACTAATGATATAGATAACCTATGTGCTTGTGCAGAGCACTTGTTTCATTTTCCTTTTTAATATCATATCAGTGTTTGTAGATTCTCCTACGAAAACACCTTTCAGTCTTCCCCACGTAATATCCTGAACATCCCATACATTTTGCTAAATACAGTATTTGTTTGGTTTGACAATTTCCTTTCAAAAAATATACCTTTGAACATAAGTTATTGTCTAACCTTGGCCGTCTGGCCTCCTATATGCTTATTCTCCCCGACCTCTAATCCCCAGATTTCTCCAGAAAGCACTCTGGGTTAAGAACAAGGTAATCCTCATTGCCCCCTTCTGGCTTCGGTAAGTATGGCTCCCTTCCCCTTCCTATGGTTTCACATAATACGTCCCCCTTGGACATTGGACCACATTCCAGATCTAATCACATCCATCAGGGATGACTCATCTGGACATTGCAAGTCTCAGATTGACCACATGGTTTCTCTAATTCCAGTGACAGCTAGACATTCCAGGCTTTCCTCTCTTGTTTGCCAAATTTTATTTTCATCTCAGAAAGCCTCTACAAGGAAGATTTATAACAGTAAATGGAAGAGATTTTCTTTTTAGGCACAGCAGAGAGAGTTGGATCCTTTCACTGCTGTTTTAGATTTTCTTGCTTTGATTTTTCAAAGTGGTGCTAGATACTCCACCATCAAAGTTCAGCTGGCAACCATCTCTAACTACCACATCGGAGATAATAGTTCCCGTTAGCTTCATCTAAGTTATGTAAAGCATTCTTTAAAGTTATCTTTTTACTTAGACCTCCAATAAAGGATCCCACTCCACCTTGGGATCTCATTGTTGTGTTACAGAGCTTAATAAGATCACCCTTTGAGCCCTCTGCTAAATCAGATCTCAAATTTATTTCTTGGAAAACAGTCTTTTGTGGCTATAACTTCTGTGAGGTGAGTTTCTAAGCTCCACTCTCTTCAAAACCAAAACTGTTTGAAAATAAAAAACAAATCCACCAACACTGAATAGCCGATAATGGTTTAATGCTCCAAAATACACAACCAATCTCAGTTGCACCGAACAACTGTTAGAATCAATTCAGTGTAGTTAAAAATGCGAAAACCTTCCCTTACCACCATTTGGCATTTTAATTCCTGTAACAGTGTAGTTAAAAATGCGAAAACCTTCCCTTACCACCACTTGGCATTTTAATTCCTGTAACATTTCAATAATTGCTGAGACAACAGAAGTGCTTTGGCAGCTTTTAAAAATATTGTCCAATATCATGCACAATAATAAGAGGTGGCAGTTTAAGTTACTCTGTAGAATGCAATTAGCATTTAAAAAAAGCATACAGGGTTTTATGTTCCCAGGCTCAGTGATGCACGTAGTCATGGGGTGGTTGAAATGGGAGCAGTGGATACAGCTGGGCCTGAACTGAAGTCTGTTGTGGATCTGGAGGGAGGTCTATAGAGTAGGCTGGTCTATCTCTCTCTCTCTCTCTCTCCCTCTCTCTGTCTTGTTGTCTTTCTCTCTTTCTGCCATACTTTAAAGCAATAAAGAGAAATAAAAATTTGTTTCAAAACTGATTTGGAACCATTCATTTGTAAAAGGTGTGGAATTCAAGAAATGAGCCTTTAATATACTGTCACCTAATAAGAACTATATAGAACTGGTATCCCACACCAAACTGCTAGGTGTGATAATAGATGACTATCTGAAATTTGATTTGTAAGCCATAAAGAAGGCAAACCAAAAGCTAGGCTGCCTCTGTAGACACTGCCTTAGTGACTCTTCTAGACGAAACATCGCTATTTCTTTTACACTACCCACCTTATTATATGCTTCTCCTATCCTAACCAATCTCAACTACTCCCCATCAGCTAAACTAGAACTCTTCTACAATAAAGTATCCCAAATTTGCAACCAGCCAACAATATAGATCACGTTACGTTACTGCTTCTCTCTAAAACAGCTAAACTGGCATGAAATAGATAATATTTATATACTCATAATTAATTACAACCTTCAAATTACTGCACAATTCTGAAAAATTCCTTTCTCTCCATCATTCAACCTTACACTACTAAGAGACCGTTGCACTGCTCTGACTAATCATTACTGTCCCTAGCCAAACCTAACAACAAGGCAGGATACACTTGGTATTCAACTGAGATGATAAGTTAAACATGTATTAATGTAGCTATCTGAACTGGCTTCATAACTCTCTGCTGCACAAAACGTAATCTACTGTTAACATAAACTACACCCTTGTCTGTCATCTCTTCTCCATTAGCTTCCTTTTGCCTCCTCCCTTTCTCCTTTTCTTTGGGTTGCCTCAGCTCTATTGTCTGATCTTCTATGTCGTAGATTCTGAACAAGCAGCTTTGACAGCCCTACTTTCCTTTTTAACACCTTTTTGTTGTGTGATACTGCAAAGGATCTTTTCAACACTGTATTCATTTGGAGAATGTGGTACTTCAACAGGGAATCAGGGAGACAGCAACAGAAACAACAGCAACAGTGGAGACCGAGGGGGAACATTCAGGACAACAACTGGAAATAACAGTAATTAATAACGAACTAGGTGGAATGAATAGTTGGAGTGACCCCACCAGCTCGTTAGATGAAACTATTGAAATGTTACAGGAATTAAAATGCCAAGTGGTGGTAAGGGAAGGTTTTCGCATTTTTAACTACACTGAATTGATTCTAACAGTTGTTCGGTGCAACTGAGATTGTTTGTGTATTTTTGAGCATTAAACCATTATCGGCTATTCAGTGTTGGTGGATTTGTTTTTTATTTTCAAACAGTTTTGGTTTAGGGTCATTGACCCATTTGTGTTGGTTTTCAGTTTTTTCACCACACAGTGTAGCCACGGGAAGTGCTCCAATTCTTCTGTAAGAAGTACGGAGAATTTTAAGTTCAATTACGTGTGCTGAAGGCAATATTATTCCCCAGATAGTACGCTACAACTATGGAGGAATTATTGGTGCAACTATTGGATTCCATTAACAAACTGACTTCCATGCTTTCAAAGGACAAGGGGGTATGTAATTTGGCAAATGAAGGGCTTTTTACGGACAGTCAACGTGAACTTTTTACTTTGCATTCCCCGGTGGCTAGTATTCATGACAAGGGGATGGCACCTTTAAAAAATCAATGTTCCGACGCAGGAGATCAACGTCCGTTAATTCGAGGTGGAGCGAGTTCAAACAGAGACTTCAGTTCCTGGTTTCAAGTCCCGGATGTGGATTGGGTGTCCAAATCAGAGCAGAGTAACACTACTAAAAATAAAATGGATTGTTTCATTCCTACATGGAAAGACCAGTTGGAGTCTTTTGAGAGGTACTGTTATAAATTTCGCTCGCTACAAATGGACAATGTGTTTTTACGTAAATCCATTGAGTTAGAACAAGTACCCAAGGGTTTACGTATATGGAAATTACCGATGGGCATTGATAAAGGAACATCAGCCTATCGTGAATTAATTTCATTATTTAATAAGACTGGACATGAAATGTTAGATATTATTGTCCGAAATAATGATAGTAAAATAAAGGAACTTCAGGGTAAAATCGACGAGCTTAACAAAAGTATAATTGATGATGCTTTGTTTGTACCTTACAAAATGAAATATGATAAAGTTTTAAGTGATGTTGAGAAATTTGTGAGAAGGGGTGTTGAAAACAAACAGCGTAAACTGGCTCGAGACAAATATGATTATTCTAACAATTTAGCATATCCGCAAGGGCAGAATTTTCAAATTCATGACAATAGTAGGGCTGGTAATTCTCAAGGGGACAATGGAGAACAGCAGGCAATGGGTATTCGACAGGAGGACAGTGATGCTAGTGACAGTAATTTTTTAGAAAATTTACCCAGGAGATCAGAACGAATAAGGAACCAGGGAGGTACACGAGAGGTGAGATGGACGGGGGGATGGAATCAGGGGAGACAGCAACAGAAACAACAGCAACAACAGTGGAGACCGAGGGGGAACATTCAGGACAACAACTGGAAATAACAGTAATTAATAATGAACTAGGTGGAATGAATAGTTGGAGTGACCCCACCAGCTCGTTAGATGAAACTATTGAAATGTTACGGGAAGGTTTTCACATTTTTAACTACACTGAATTGATTCTAACAGTTGTTCGGTGCAATTGAGATTGTTTGTGTATTTTTGAGCATTAAACCATTATCGGCTATTCAGTGTTGGTGGATTTGTTTTTTATTTTCAAACAGTTTTGATTTAGGGTCATTGACCCATTTGTGTTGGTTCTCTTCAAAACCACCTTATTTGATTTTCCACAAAGACAGAGTTACATTATGTACTAATCCCTCATTTTTACCCAAAATTGCCTCTGAAACAAACATCACTCAAGTGATCAATTTGCCAGTTTTCTTTTCTAAATTTGACAACAAAGGGTACATAAACAGCTTTGTTTTTACCTTCATAGAATGAAAGAATTCAGGAAAACTAACCAATTGTTTGTTTCCTTTGATCCAAAGCTACCCTACCCAAATGGATATCTCTTATTTTTTTTTCTTTGAGAGGTTTAACCTTGTCAAATCATCCAAAAGCACACTCAACTAGGTCGATGGCTACATCAGCTGCTGTTTGGACCAGAGCCTCCACTGATGATATTTGTGCAGCTGCTACTTCGCCTAATGCTTATACTTTTACTGCTCATTACAAGTTGGATCTCAACTCCAGAAATAGGGCTGCATTCGGTTCTGCAGTTCTCTGGAACATCCTTCCATGAGGGTCACCAAAGGTTTTCATAGCTGGGGACTCTCTACCATTCATTGAGGAATGAATGAAAATGAAAACATCAGGTATAAAAGTTATGTGCTCACCTTAACTATGCATCTGTATTGTCCATTTTCATTCTTCCTGAATGTCCCCCTTCCTTCTTTCCCCCATCCATGTCTTTGGGAGTAACCTGAAGTTTTTTGTTAGGAACCACAGTTCCTCTTCGAGCCTCTGTTCTATTTTTATGCTGTTTCTCCATATCATTATTATTATTAAGCTTTGTACTCAGATGGCTATATAGTAATAGCAAATTCAATCTGAGGTAATGCAGTGGTCAAGAGTATTATGGGTAAAGGGAGGAGCTTGAGAGTCAGATCCAATAATCTAGAGAAAAGCAACTGAGTCAGATCCAAGGTTTGGATTTGAGACCCATTTGTTGAGGAAGGATGAAAATAGACAACACAGATGCATAGTTATGGTGAGTACATAACTTTTATTTATTGATAGCAAAATATAAGTAGTGAAAATGGTTTTATTCCCTTTAGTTTTATTTATGGGCGCAGGCATATTTTTATCAACCAAAGAAGACGTTGTGAATGATAATGAACAAAAAGCTGGAGGAATTTGTTTGGGAGGGAAAAAGGGCAATTGTTAAGTAGGATAAGTTAATTGCCCCCATTGGGCATAGTGTTTTAAGCTGGTTACCTGATTTTAAGGGATACTTCAGAGCTAAGCTATTAAGGCTTATGTAGATAACCTCAAGCAGAAGGTTGTTGTAAATCAAAGTGGAAATGAATATTGGTAAGATGATACAGCTCAAGAAATAAAGAAAGATTAAGATTTTGGATGCTGGCACTTATGGAAAATAAAGTGCTGGCTTTATAATCAAGACAGGAAAGGAGAAATGAGATTTTACCAGTACAGATGACTGTAAGTAGGGGGTATAGAAAATAGATAAGGGGTCTGGAATTTACTGAAGATAACTAGCAAAGGGACTTCCCAGGCTCTGCCTCCAAATACTTGGACTGTGCCTGGAAATGGTTTATAGTGATCAGTGTAATACCCAGTAAGCAAACTAAAATAAAATAAAAAATTAGGAACCAAGGTATTTGGAGCAAATAACTTCACAGTGAAAAGTAGTGGAGTGGGATGAGGACAAGCAGACAGCAGATTAGACATTGCCATCCCTACCAGGGATAGATATCATTAAATAGACAAAGAGAAAGGGATAGGGGAGTGCAAAGTGAAAGACCATCTATGTTTGAGTTTTTGGATGAGCGTAGAACAGAAGCTGCTTTTAAAAGGTGATAATAGGGAATATAACATATTACATGATAAGTGTAAGAATTAATCAGAGGAGCTTAGAAAAGATTGGAAGACTGGAAAAGCAATTTACAAAGGAAAATGGAAGGATATATGTATGTCTCCAAGTATGTGTCAAAGTTCATAATGTTTAGGATTTTTGCATGGAAGTGTTTGTTTCTGTAGCTTTATACCCCAAGCAGCCTTCAGAGAGTTTTTGCCTCAGGTAGTTTGCAAAAGCAGGAGGTGTGATGGAAAAGAGAGGTGATTAGGAGCATGGTTTTTGGGGGTGTAACAAGCTGGAGAATTTTAAAAATTCCCTTCAGAGTACTTTGGTAGAAATGTCTGAGGAGTGAATGGTTGTGAGCTGAGATATAGGATCTGAATTGCCCAGACATGACCTTATTAGGTTTAATACTTTTCGCCACCAACAAAAATTCAGTTACTAGAAAATGGAAATCATCCGTAAATGTAGTTTTGAATATTGTAATGGAGATTATAATAACACAGAAGGGATCTTTAATAAAGGAAAGGAGCAAATTATGTAGAAATAAGTGAAATTTGTGGGAACAATACATACAGGATAGTAATCAGATAGAGGAGGAGAGAGGTTTACGGGAAGGCAGGAACTGAGTAAGTTAAGTGATGCTGGAGTGAATAAAATTTGTTAAAAAAGTGCACACCGTGAGAAAATAGCAATTATCTTCTACTGTTGTGTATGTACTCGTGCCACTTTTTAAAAAAAAGTCATGTTTAATAAAGATGTTTTAAAAAACATTGGTATCTGGAGCCAAATGCTGTGTTACATAGCCTGTCAGGGTTTGAGCACCTTCACTACTTTTTTATACGGAAAGCAGGCTTTTAGCAATGTTGAAGACACTGCCCAGAGAAGTAGACAGCTGCCTAAGTGTCATTACAGGAGTTTCTTGATGAGCTGCTTGACAACTTCACAGCCTTTTAATGTGAGTATCACCAAAGTCGGTAACTGTGATTTAGATGCTGCACTGAGGCACATTCATGGAGGAACAGTAGAAGAGGATGGAGTGAAGGGTGTATCCACCACAGACACAAAGTTTTAGGGGGTATGATTGGTCAGTTCAAATTGCTGTATAGAAATAAACGCCTGTACTGCATTTGCTGAGACAACAGAAGTGCTTTGGCAGCTATTAAAAATATTGTCCAATATCATGCACAATAATAAGAGGTGGCAATTTAAGTTACTCTGTAGAAATGCAATTAGCATTTAAAAAAAGCATACAGGGTTTTATGTTCCCAGGCTCAGTGATGCACGTAGTCATGGGGTGGTTGAAATGGGAGCAGTGGATACAGCTGGGCCTAAACTGAAGTCTGTTGTGGATCTGGAGGGAGGTCTATAGATTAGGCTGGTCTATCTCTCTCTCTCTCTCTCTCTCTGTCTTGTTGTCTTTCTCTCTTTCTGCCATACTTTGAAGCAATACAGAGAAATAAAAATTTGTTTCAAAACTGATTTGGAACCATTCATTTGTAAAAGGTGTGGAATTCAAGAAATGAGCCTTTAATATACTGTCACCTAATAAGAACTATATAGAACTGGTATCCCACACCAAACTTCTAGGTGTGATAATAGATGACTATCTGAAATTTGATCTGTAAGCCATAAAGAAGGCAAACCAAAAGCTAGGCTGCCTCTGTAGACACTGCCTTAGTGACTCTTCTAGACGAAACATCGCTATTTCTTTTACACTACCCACCTTATTATATGCTTCTCCTATCCTAACCAATCTCAACTACTCCCCATCAGCTAAACTAGAACTCTTCTACAATAAAGTATCCCAAATTTGCAACCAGCCAACAATATAGATCACGTTACGTTACTGCTTCTCTCTAAAACAGCTAAACTGGCATGAAATAGATAATATTTATATACTCATAATTAATTACAACCTTCAAATTACTGCACAATTCTGAAAAATTCCTTTCTCTCCATCATTCAGCCTTACACTACTAAGAGACCGTTGCACTGCTCTGACTAATCATTACTGTCCCTAGCTAAACCTAACAACAAGGCAGGATACACTTGGTATTCAACTGAGATAATAAACAACTCCACCCCACTCCTGCAAAACGCCTGGTTAAACATTTATTAATGTAGCTATCAGAACTGGCTTCATAACTCTCTGCTGCACAAAACGTAATCTACTGTTAACATAAACTACACCCTTGTCTGTCATCTCTTCTCCATTAGCTTCCTTTTGCCTCCTCCCTTTCTCCCTTTCTTTGGGTTGCCTCAGCTCTTTTGTCTGATCTTCTATGTCGTAGATTCTGAACAAGCAGCTTTGACAGTCCTACTTTCCTTTTTAACACCTTTTTGTTGTGTGATACTGCAAAGGATCTTTTCAACACTGTATTCATTTGGAGAATGTGGTACTTCAACAGGTACACTGCTAGTTTTTTTTCCTGTAAGCCATGATATTTCAGACTGGTGAGGTTTTTTTAAGTCGGTTCACCAACCGCAGGAAGGGGATTTACCTCCAGAATTTAGTTTGGAAGGCACTATTTGTTTGTTTTAGATTTTGAAAAAGCCTTTATAATCAATAATTTTACATAAAACCTGCAACGTATGTGTACCAATGATTTTGCACTGCATGTACCTCCCAATATTTAAAACAATATTTATATACGACCCACGTAAGTGTTATTTTTATTCAAAACCATTTGTAAATAATGTAACTGAGGTCAAGGATGTCTGAATAATGAAGTTGTTGCTCATGAATCAAACTGACTGTAAACGATGAAACAATGCAAATGATGTCCACAGTGTCTGTATAATGGAGCCTTTCTCCCCGTGCCTGCAGTGAAAAAGGGCACTGATCATTTGGACTTTTCTATTAAACAGATACTGATAAATAACTTGTTGTCCTTGACTAGCG
Source organism: Protopterus annectens (assembly GCF_019279795.1). Lineage (NCBI taxonomy): Eukaryota > Metazoa > Chordata > Ceratodontiformes > Protopteridae > Protopterus > Protopterus annectens. Next base: position 1,456,483,609 of record NC_056726.1, read on the forward strand.
TTGTATTTTCAGAAAAAGTTTATGACTCAAGGCTCGCACCTGTGTTTAGCTGACTGGGGTTTAGAGCCCTAATTAAGCATTAGAAGATGGGCATTCATTTATTGGCTTTTGCTGTGGTCATGTTGTTCAGGTACAGATGGCAGTGAAAGGACAGTGTAAACTCACCCATAGTGGGGAAGGACATAGCATAGATCATGCTCTAAGATTCACACCTTAGGGAAGCTGTCAGATGTGCTCATTTTTGCTAAAAATGAAACTCAGTGAATGTGAAATTAGCCAAGGAGAACATTTCATTTCTCTTGAGCATAGGAGACTTGCAGAAGGATGCACCTGCACTGGGCTCAGCTTCCTAACAGTCAAAATGGGTTGCAGAAACTTTTTGATAAAATGCGAATAAAAGGCAATAAATAAATAAAAAGATTAAGATGCATGTTTAAATGTATGAGAGCTCATGGGATACTTTGGATGAAATCCCTCACTTTAGCAACATCTCTAGACATTTTTCATGATTTGGTATTTATTGGCTTCAGTTCTTTATTAACCAGATAATAGTTGAGATCCAGTGGAACTTCTGTACCACTAGATGGTAAAGTCACAAGCCCACAATGTGGTGACATGTAAAGAACATTTGTGTCACACAGATAATTGCAAGAGTGACGCAATCAGCACATAATACAGAACACCAATTGTTTTTTATTTTTTTAATGTTATTATTTGCCAAATGTTCTGGACTAGGAGGAATGCATCTGTTTTGGCATTTATAATCATATAATACAAGCCCACCTCCACCCATATCCATACTGTCTACATGGTTATCTGGGTTCCCACTTCTGGCTATGGGTCACCAGAATTCCAGCGAGCTGGCCATTTCACTTCAGCATGTTAGTTGAGTACAGCCAGAAAGCCATCTTAGCTGCAAAAAGGTATCCCTACTTCCCTACATTCTGATTTAGCCTTAGGAGGCTGTATCTGCCATGAGGTGTGATGTTGGCAGCAATACCACCCCCAGGCCATAGGTGGGAGATGCCTCCAGACCTGTCTACATGGCCAGCCCAGCAGCAGTTCTGATCCCCAGCCTCCATTGGTGTTTTGGAGAGGTTGTCATTCCTTCCCCTCCCCCACCGAATTCCAGCAGGTGCCTGAGCTGCTAATTAAATGACAGTTGTCTGGGTCATAACCAGGGCTTATTCCTCTGCACAATTAAAATGACTAACTATTGTCAAAAATGTTAATTTCCATTACAGACCACACTAAATACATCTCCAGCTATCCAAGTGAGCAACCTTTTAACTAGCTGTAGCCAAGGGCCCCATCTGTTAACCCCAAAAATGTATGAGTTTTCCCATTTCCCAATCTGGATGCAAATGTCTTCTCATAATCACGCACAGAATCACTCTGAGGGTTCTGAAAACACAATAATCATACCCATGGAACAAGGAAACAGTTGTCACCTTGTCCATCAGTCAACATTTGTGGGCTTTTTAAAAGCTGTAAGACTATTTGTATGAACTTCCTTTGTTTTTATTATAAACCCATTTCTGTGACTATACCTAATAGTACATCAGAGAAATCAAGGGAAGCTATGAAATTAGGCAACTACCAGTCACGCATAATTACTTGGTACAGCAGGAGCAATGACATGTGTAGAACCAAGAGCATTCTGGGTAACCATTGGGAGCTTGTTTTGAAATTTGATGGTGTAATATGAAATGCTTCATGCCGCAGTATTAGTTCTTACAGTTTCAAATTCTCTAACATCTGAAGCAAAGCTGAAATGCAAGTTAAATCACTGAGAACTACATCTTTGCTAAGCAGTTCTCATCTGGTTCAAACTCTTGCAAAGCAAGCAGTGGAAATACCAAACTGAATAAACAAGACAAAGCATCAGGCACTGGTGGCTGTAACCTGATGTTTTGTGTGTCTCTTCTGTTTCCCCAGTTTGCAGTAAATATCATGGCTGTGTGCCATTCCCAATCCTTTAACATATGAATTCAGGAGTGAGTTACTGCTAGCTAATGAGTTTATACAATGCATGTTATTTATTTAGTTGTTTGTATCTTTATTTATTTTATACTGCTGTACTCAAGAACAATGTCCCCTTTTATGGACAAACTGCAGGGTGACTCAGAGGAGCCTTAATCATACTGAATACCAGATATCACAACTACTTTGATGTTCTAAATAATCGTAACAGTAGTCCCATTAGGCTTTTGTTGCCTCAGCCCACTAGGGTGTTTAAAAAAGAAGTGTTATAATAAATGTTACTTTAATTGTTTTATAATATATAATACAATTATTTTGTAATATGAAATAAAATTAATATATAATTATAAAAATCTTGCAGCAGTGTTAAAAATTGTTAAATTTGTTGCCAAAATACTAGTGTGTGTGTGTGTGTGTGTGTGTGTGTGTGTGTGTGTGTGTATGTGTATACGTGTTCATGTGCATGTGAGTGCATATGTTTGTGTGTGTGTGTGTGTGTGTGTGTGTGTGTGTGTGTGTGTGTGTGTGTGTGTGAGTGTGTGTCTCAGATGTTTCTTCACTATTTATCCGAGTTAAATTATTCCAGAAGTGTCTGTGGGAGGGAAGAGTCCCTTGTGGACCAGGTTTGTTTCTGTTGGAGCCTGTCCAAAAAGTGGGATGGGCCAAGCATGAGTTTTGCTTATTGTGTGCAATTCTTCCAGTGACAAATAAGACCATTAGCAGAAAATGGAAGTGTAAGAGTCCCTCAGCTGGAGTGGTGATTATATCAAATACGGAGGATATGTTTGAAAGAGAAAATGTTCATGAATACTCTAGAGCCTAAGGAATGGGTGACTGGTAAATGACATCCATGGATGTAGATTTCATAACAGTTCTACTGTGAGGAAACTGCAAATATCTGCTTGGTGCTCCTTTCAATTTGCTGCATCTGTTAATGGTTTTTGATGACATACACGGCCTTTGGGAATTTCTGCAGTAGGAGGTGTGGACCCATTCTTTCTTGATTTAATTTTTTTCTTTACTTCTCACGTCTTCCTCTTTTGAATTCTGACTATTTGGGGTTGTAGATTATAGTCCTGATTTGTGTTTTATAATGGTTAGCTTGTATAACTATTTCATTTAGACACTGATGTATTCATAATTATCAGTAATTACCATGATGGATGTTCTGTAATATGGTGCAGTGAGCAGGTGGTTTCATGTACTGAGAATTGCTCCATTGCAAACAAGTGTCTCAAGTATGGAACTGTACTGCGTGATTTGCCTTTGAATGGTGTTTGTGGGAAAAATGTTGTTTTCCCATTGTTTATAATAAAGGCATTTTTCAACTTTCTGTTAATTTATCAACATTATTTTGCTTCACCCTCTCTTAAGTTTACAGCTACTAGCAATGTAAAATTAACAACTATGCAACCTTATAGTTCTCTACAGGTAAATATGGCCAGTTCATAGGTAGGTACTAGGCTATTGGCCCAAGGGCCTAAGTAAGCCTTGCCCCCTCTGCTTAATGTTTCAGACTTGCTGTAGTATATGTAAATCCTCTTGGAGGAAGTATTTTACATCCAAAATATAACATTTTCAAAAAAAATATCCAGATATTTACTTCATTTTTTTTGGTCCCTTAATCCTAAAATTTGTAGTTTGTTGCCAGTCATTGGGGATTGAAGTCACTAAATAATGACATACATTTGAGTTTCAGACATTATTTCCTTCAGAAAATGCATGCTAAGACAAATCCTGTTATTTAAGCAACTTTGTAATTTTATAAGAGCAATATCTAAAATCTGTTCCTATTTTTGAGCCTTAGTTCTCCCTTTATTTTAGGCTATAACCAGATATCTTGAGCTATGAGGTCGAGAGGTATGCAGACCTCTTAACTGCTGTTACCAGTGGTCAATCAATCTCACTCTCTCTCTACTCTCGCGCGCGCGCACACACACACACTCACGCACACACGCACACACGCACACACACACACACACACACACACACACACACACACACACACACACACACACACACACACACACACACACACACACACACACACACACACACACACACACACACACACACACACACACACACACACACACACACACCACATGCACACACACACACACACACACACACACACACACACACACACACACACACACACACACACAGAACCACATGAGCTTGAACAGATGCATGCTAACACAAATCCTGTTATTTAAGCAAGTTTGTAATTTCATAACAGCAATATCTGTTCCTATTTTTGAGCCTTTGTTCCCCCTTTATTTTAAGCTTTATTGATATTTCTTCAGCTAATCGGTCGACATGTATGCAAACCTCTTAACTGCTGCTGCTGCCACTGCTCGATTGCTCTTACTCTTCACAAACATATCCACTTTTCATGCACACATACACACACACAAACAGAAACATAAACACAAATATACACACGCACACACACACACACACACACACACACACACACACACACACACACACACACACACACTTTGTTTAAGTTTATTTTGCTTTTACACTCACTAAACAGCAAAAGCAGTACTTAGTGAGTGCAAAATATTGGCTCGATCGATGTCACTGTCACATTCATACATGCATACACTCACACACATTGACATAAACACATGCACTTTTCTGTTTTTCTTTGTTTTTTATTTTACACTCGCTAAACAGCATAAGATAATGGTGGACATTAGTTTTTTTTTTTTTAGAAGGAGCTACACAACCACTTAATATGCTGTCATAAAGCAGTGGACTCATTTTTCAGTGGGCATTACCTGTCGACTAATACTATGCTAGATAACGAATGTTGTCCAGTCAGGGTGCCGATATACAGGTTGCCCGTTCTCTACTCCTGTTTAGAGGATGCCCATGGAGAACAGTTCCAGTATGAGTTCATGTACAAAAGGAACAAAAAGCAACTAAGAAAAGTTGCACTGATTTTAAGCAGTTTAACAGACGGGATGCAAATAGAACTTATAATAAAACGTAAAAAGAGTTTTACAAAAGACAACGGAACATATCCATAGATAAGAAATTCTGTAAGTCATGAATAAAATCTATTATAAAAGTATAGCAATGGTTCAAAATAAAAAAAAAATAGCTGAAATTGGAAGGAAATAAAGGAGACATTCATTTGTTAGAACAAACTTTTAAAAATTGAGGTTTGAAGCAAAAGGTATTTATGTAATGTACTGGTGGAGGTGATAGCAGTGTATACAGGCGGAGCAAAGTAAGAAAACCAGTTTGAGAGGAAACATCAGGGAATTAGGCAGTGTTGTCAGCACAGAAGGTGATTGGTCATGCAGTGGATGCGGCAGAGATCCTCAGAGGATTAGTAGAGAAGTTGAGTGAGAACGCGGTTGATAAGGGAATGTATGGTTATTGTTGTGAAGAGGAGCGCTAAGATGCCATTGTCTGGTTTGTGGCTGGGAAACCAAGAAGGATTGTGATGGGAAGGGGGTCACAAAATAGGGAGTGAGAAAAATCAAGGTATTGAGCCAGGAAATGTTGAAGGGGAATAGCAGGGTGTGGTAAACAAAAGCAGGGGTTTGAGGAGAAGAGTAGGAACTGGTAATGAAACCAGAAGGGAAAGTAAGTGGTTTAGGGAGGAAGCATTAGAAACACAGGCTGTAGATATAGTGTATCAGTACAGTGTCCATAGATAAGGTGAGGGATAGCATAGGAATGTTTAATTAGCAGGTTTTGGAGTTGTAGGAAGATTAGAGAAAGTCATTACCAAAGGTGTTTGCTTTAGTTATTAAGAATATATATTTTTTTATATACTAAGTGAAGAGGGCTGTCTGGTGAGTAGTGTTAAATGTGATTTAGGGGGATAACTTCAATTAGTCGAAAAAGTCAAAATATTGGAACACAAAATGTTGAAAACTCAAAATACTGAAAATGTGAATTTGCTCTTTCCCCACTGTTGTGCGATCCTGGAGTTAGCGTATATAACAAGCAGGAGGCATGGAGGTGCGGAGGGGGTGGGCTTGCCCCATGTATTGAATAGCTTTTGAATGTATGGAGTTTTCAACATTAGGGGTTACAATATTTTGAGTTTTTCAACCAAATGAATGTATTCTGAAGTAGGCTGGGGCATTTTAGAGGTTTGTGAATTAGGTTATGTACTTAAGTTGCTGAGATAGTCAAGGAGTGAGGCAGTTCTAGCTAGTGCAGCCACTTTAGTGTCACACAGCGTTGAAATTTGTAAGACACATTAGCAGCACATTTACTTTCTTTGTTGTAGCACTGATCAAAAAGATTGCTCTAGGTTTTCTGAAAATTGATGGGAGTAGAGAGAGCAAAGAGAAGACCTGGAAGGAGGAAAGTGGAAACGGTGTATTTTCTAGCATGTGTCTTTTAGGTAACGTTATATCCAATAGAATGTGCCATTTTTTATGTTATTTTTAATTTCATTTTTTTACACTGTCATATTTCAAACTGTCATTAATTTTTACGCTAGTAGCTTAGTGCAGGTTATTAACTGTGTTTTTATGTTGTTTGAACAAGTTAGACTGAACAGCAATTTCTGGGTAGAGAGCTGTTTGGAGATGAATGGGATGAGCTTCGATTTTTTTGGGGAGAGGAGTGTACAAGAGGGTGAGAATCAGACGCTGTGGCTCAAAAGAGGTAAGGGAATCCTGGGTTAGTTGTTGCCATGTATCCATTTCTTAACGGCACAAATCAAAGTGGATTTCTCTGAGTATTGGCTGATTTTGTTACATGTTTGCTTGCACAGATTTGAGTATATTTGAGTATCAGACAATTTTTTTAAACTCTTGCCAGCGGTATGGAGGTCATTCACGAATATTTTGACTAAGAGAGAGCCATATATGGTGCAGATCAGAGATTAAATAGCAGAAAACAGCAAGAAGCAAGTTTCAACCTGAAAAGTATTCAAATGTGTTTGTGGAATACAACATGAGTTACTTGGGGAGCACCTGGCCTGTTTAGATATGGAATAAGCTACCATCCCCAGTTAAACAATGCACATTTCCATCTAGTAATGGAACCCTTATATCACCTGATCTGACCTGTAAGTTATTAGGAGTTACAATAGACAATAAACTCACTTTTGACAATCATATTAATAACACCATTAAGTCCGTTAATAGAAAATTAGGCTCCTTGTATAGGATAAGACCCTTCCTCACCCCAAAAGCAAGAACTACCGTTGCCCATTCTCATTTACTCTCTACGTTCCTCTATGCTTCTCCCATTTATACTAATTTAAAACAAAACAATCTCAACAAACTTACCAAAGCCTACAACAGTATTGCAAGGTTTGTAACTGGTAAGCCCTACAGAACCCATCACTGCATTAACCTACATCAGCTAGACTGGCTTGAACTGCAAAATGCGCTGCTACTCTCTCAACTAACAACTGCTCACAAAATCTTCTACCTACCTAACAACACACCTACACTAAACAATCTTATAACACCCTATAATAATCGTCATTCCCTACGCTCCTCTAATAAACTCCTAGCTTATATACCCAAATCTAACAACTTAGCTGGTGACTCCTTATTCTCCACCACCACAGGTAAGCAATGGAACATGCTGCCACCCAACCTAACCTCTATTTCCTCTTTTCCCCTCTTCAAACTTAATCTTAAAAATCACCTAAAACTACAGTGGTTATGCCCTTGCTGTAACCCTGACTAATATTCTACTATTAGCCTATAACCTATTTTCTCTCTCTTCCTTTACATTACTACTCTGCCAACAAATGTTATGTAATTGTTATCTTCCACATTTTTAACCCGATGGTTTACTTTAAAATGTTACGTTAATTCCTTCCTAATGTATGTGGCATTGCCTCTGATTGTTTTCTTTTCTATATTATTATTAAGTATCTGGAGCTTTTCTCCCCGGGCCTCTACTGAAAATGGAAATATCTCCAGCTAGACTAGCCCGGTCAACAAATGTAAAATAAATAAAATAAATAAATACATCTGTGAATTCACAAGGTGATTTTTATATGCAATAAGAAGCAGAGACAACAGCTTATATTAGATTGCAGACTTAATATTCAAACTTATGCAACCAGTAATTTCTTTGACTGTACCTGATAGCCATTTATTATGTTTACTTACCAGCATTTTTTTACTATTCATAGGGCATATGCATTAGTATTTTATATTCAGAAACGGCTCGCCTGGAAGACAAGATTTTATTTTTGCGGTGGTGGTTCACTTGGCTGTTTTGGCAGCAAGTAATAGATGAGTGCTGCTTCAGGTGACAGTGGCTATCTTAAGACAGAAGTGGTGAACTTCATGACACCCATGCAGATTGACAATACAGTTACAACTGCTGAATCCTACACAAATGCACTCTATAAGCACTTACACGAGTGCATGGATCGTGCTATCCCAAACAGAACCAAGACGCTATCCTCCAGAAAAAGGAAGCCAATCTGGTGGTCCCCTGCCATAAACAAACTGTACAACAGAAGGAAGAAACTGTTGCAAAAGAGAGTAAAATCCCATGAGTGGAGGAGCTCCCTGGTCAGCCTCAGTAAGAAGCTGAGATCCTTTATAAGATCCTCCAAAGCTAGCTAGGAAAACAAAATCGCCACTAATTCTAAGGACAAAAACAAAGCATTCTATAGCTATATCAAGAATCTCGATGGCAACACCCACATTTGCTCTGAGTTACAGCACAACGTCACGAAAATTACAGAACCAACTGATATTGCCAACATCCTGGCAGATAGGTTCAGTGCTAACTTTACCCCCCCCCCCACCCCCTGAAGGGCCCATATCTATACAGGAAGAATGCAGAGTCCCTGTAATCACAACTATGCAGGTAAAAGCTGCACTCTCTAAAGCCAAAAACACAGCATCCATGGGACTGGACAACATCCCAGGCTGCATTTTACACAAACTTCAGAACTAGCTGGCTCCCCACTTAAGCACCATGTTCAATAATAGCCTTGTATCAGACTTTGTGCCCACTGAATGGCGTACAGCAACAGTTATCCCACTCCACAAAGGGGGAGCCACCACTGATCCTGGGAACTATCGACCTATTAGCCTGACGAGCCTGGTCTGCAAAGCCATGGAATGTATCATCATGGAACTCATAAACAAAGACATTGGTACCCTCCAAACTCTGGATCCCACCCAGTTTGGGTTTGTGAAAGGCAGATCATGCCTCCTGAACCTGATTGACTTCTTTGAGGCAGTCATCAAAGCCACAGAAGAGGGTAAGGTGGTTCACACAGCCTGACTTGACCTCGCCAAGGTTTTCGACACCATCCCTCATTCTGGAATTATAGCTAAACTCACTAAACTAGGTATAAATCCCTACGTCACAAGATGGGTTGCCAACTGGCTCACTGACAGAACCCTCACTGTAAAAGTTGCAGACTCCAAATCTTACTTCAAAGCAGTGACAAGTGGAGTACCATAGGGTTCCATCCTGGGACCACTCCTGTGGGTCTATATTAGATCAGCGAACGCTTAAAAAAGCAAACACTGATTGATTGAACTTATGTAAGTGAAAGCTTACAATCTTGATTGTCAGAACAGCATTTTTTTTTTCTAGGGAAAAAAAATCGCTGTTCCAAAACACATACACACAACACAAGCACACCAAACAAACAGCAATCCACACACATACACCTAAAATCTGACACCTAACCCAACACTAAACTATACACACACAACTAACTATCCACTTACCTTAACCCAAACCCTAACCCTAAGGTCCATCACTATTGCACACTCACCTCACCCGCTCCCTAACTCTAACTCACCTAACCCGCCCTAACCCTCACGTCCACACAATCGCACACATACCTAACCTGCGCCCTAACACTCACATCCACACAATCACACACTTACATGAACCCGACCCGTAACTTTCCACCACAGCACTGAAAATACAGAAGTAACAGAAATGGACAACCAAATTCTTTCCCTAGGAAAAAATTCAGGTTTCTGTTGCTTCGATATTTTAAGCTTTCGCTTACATAAGTTCGATCAATCAGCGTTCACTTTTTTAAGCATTCGCTGATCTAATATAGACCCTCTCCTGTTTGGTATCTACTTCTCTGAAGTACAGGCTAACACAGAAGGCCTCTGGCTAACGAATTTCGCAGATGACTGCAGACTAGGAGCCATAGTCAAGTCCCCAAATGATGTGGACATCCTACAGAAGGGCCTCGCTGAGATAGATGCCTGGTGTGAGAGCCATGGCCTCAAGCTGAATGCCAAAAAGTGCAGTGTCATCCCCTTTGGTAAAAACTCTGTACCCATGAACTACCACATAGGCAGCAATCTACTTAACACCGGATGTGTGATAAGAGACCTTGGGACCCAGTAGGACAGTAGTCTCTCCTTTGATAGTCACATCGGCACAGTAGTCAGGAAGTCCTTCTATGTGGCACACCTCATCATAAAAGGATTCTCATCCAGGAAAAAAGAGGTCATTGTTCCGCTCTACTTGACACTCATTAGACCCATTATAGAGTACAATGCCCCTTTGGAATGTACCTCACAAGATATCTGCAGCAGCTGTAAAGGCCACAGAAGTACCTCACAAAGAGGATTACTGGCCTCAAACAAATGCCCTACACTGACTGCCTCATAAAACTTCAGCTTTACTCCGTAGCATATCGCCTACTCCGAGATGATCTCTGCCTAACATATAAAGCTATGTCAAACCCAGAGCTGTTGGACATGCTACACCTAAAGAAATCCCAATCCCTCTGAGCTACACGCTCTAGGGACCTAAACCTTGTCACCACAATAAACAGGACATGCTAGAAGGATAGATTCCTGTCCCAGAGACTTCCCATACTCTAAGCTACCCGTCTATGTCAAGCAAAGTTCTTCATTAGCACTCTTCAAGAAAAATCTTGATGAGTGGATGGGAAATAGGAAATACACCCCGGGGATCACTTCTGTGTCTCTGCTCGACAGTGGCACAGGAAAATAATTTTCTTGGGTTGCGTAAGCCAGGGAACCTTCTTGGCTAGGCTTATGTAGGCCCTTGGGACGATAGCTTAGTACCTACCAATGAACCTATGAACCTACATCGGGGTTAATGAAACACCTAAAATGGGTGAGCTGTAAAGCCATACCTCCTTAGGACAGAAAAGTAATCATTGCAGAATGTTGCAAGCTGCATGTATTTCAGGTATTGCTTTGATTTCTTTAAATGCGCACAGCGTTATACCTACTACTTCAAGATGATGACTTACATTAAAGATTGATTTTAGCTTGATTTGTTTGTAGCATAAAATACCAGGGCTAGTTTCAGGGCAAGTGAATGTGGTTCATTGGCTTTAATCCTAGCATTCCACTGTTAGATACAAGAGCGTTCAAACTGGGATCATGTTTGATGATTTTAAGCATAAAGCAACATTATGACTTTGAAAATGTATCTCTTCCTTTGTGTTACTTAAAAGCACACAAGTAATGAAAGTTAGAAACCACAGAACAAGTATGCATGCCTAGGCTTAAACATGTCCTTGTGGTCATTAGCCTAGTACCCACCTATGAAAGCTAGGAACTATACACCTAATTTTTAAGTGTAATGTTGCCTGCTAGAGTGTTTTATTAAATTTAGATAAGTGCAAAACTAAAACAGATTCTGTGTGCTGAACACTCAGTAAACCAATCTGGTAACGTTATAAGTAATAAATATGAGAAAAAAGTTCATGTTTTGGTGAAATAGTATTCTGCTGTAAAATATCAAATTCCATTGGGGAAAAAACCGACAACAAGTTTTTGTTTGTGTGTGCGTATGTGCGCATGGTTGGGCATGCATGTGTGTGTGCATGTATGTGGGCGTGTGTGTGTGTGTATGCATTCATGCGTGTGTGTGGTGTGTGTGTAGGCAGTATTCTCAGGGTTTATGGGGGCTTGAAATTTTGCCAGATTATCACTCAATACTAGAAAGTTACCCTTCGAGTAGTTCCTGAAAATTCCAAGGTTAGCTGGGGTTCCGTGTTTTATTTTTACTTCAAAGGAGACCATTTTGTGCTCCAACTTTACCAGAGAAGACATTACACTGGGTGTGCAGCAGTCTCCCATATTAGTGAGGATCAGATCCAGTATGTTTGTGCCATTGGTCAGTATATTGACGATCTGGTCCAGGAAGTTTGTATTTACAAAATCCAGGAATCTCTGTACATGTACGTTTGGTATTGTATATGGTTCCCAGTTAATAGTGGGGTAATTAAAGTCACCCATAGATATGGTACTGGATTGGATGGTGAATGTACGTGTTATGGGTTTCCTTGGTCATAGAGGGGGGATTCTAACTTGTAAGAAGTGGTATTGGATTTTGCCTAGGGTGATTTGCACACAGAGAAACTCAGTGCATCATCCTGTTTCACCATCTTTGAGATATTTTTTATTTTTGATGTACCACACATCATCTCTGGAGCATGGAATTTCACTTCTTTGAGAAAGGTAAACCAGTGTTCCTTCTAATTTAGAATCTCCTGCTGTTAGTCACAAAGGATATTTATGGTCAAGCCTAGGTTAAAACAACAGATTCAGATTTATAATGGTGAAGGCTGGAAGCTGATTGTACTTAGTTCTAGCATCTAGCCAGCCATTGTATTTACAGCAGTGTTTCTTCAGCACCAATATCCATTAGTGACTCAGTGCTGCACTTTGAAACTGAGTACACACGTGAGATTTTGGATTAATAGTGAATGGAAGTTGAATGAACACGGGTGTTGTAACTGTTTAGTGCAGGTAAAGTGATGTGTATGCAGTTAACATCCAGTTGTTTTTATTCTTTGCTTTATAAATTGATTTTCCTGGCAGTATGTTAAACTACCCACAGCCTACACCTGCGGCCTGATATCAGTGCACAGTGCCAAGTTGCTGGAAGCAGTGACATGGTGAGGTTGTGCAATATCGCAATGAGACTTGGCACATCTTCTGAAGTCCTAATCAATTATTCAGAAGAGTTTTGTGTGAAGGCTTTCCTTTGAATCATACTTGCAATTCAGCATTAATAGTAGAGCTTGGTGACAACCTTTTCTAAGTTCCAGTGCTGCCTTTTTGAATCTGTTCCTAAGGCTTAACTTTAATTTGTTTTGCATTTTTCTAATTTTAACTTCTGTAATCCTCAGCAGACTGCAAAAAGAATAAGAATCAGATTACGTAGTAAGGTTTAACCGAGTGGGAAGGGAACTGGCTGTGAAGGAGATGTTTATGTATTGTATGATTTTATAATGTAGTTATTCTTTCCCGTACTAGATAGGTGCTGTGTAAGGAAATACTGAATTAGGTCATGCTAATGTACAGAGAAGACAAAAGCAGAAAGCTATGACAGTTACTTTTGGAAGTTATTATACATACCTAGTGTTGTCAGATAAGGAATTCTGCCTGCCTTTCATGTGCTAAATCAATTACAAGTTTATTTTATTTACCATTTGTTTACTGGGAAAGTCCGACTTGGAACTAAGGCAATTTTCAGCAGAGGCCTGGGGAGAAATGCTCCAGGTGTATGTCTTTGTAACATGGGAGGAAACCAGAGTACCCAGAAAAAATCCACATGAATGCAGGGAGGACACTCAGACTCCACAGAGAAGACACTCCAGCTGAGAATCGAACTGGAGAGTCTCTTTCTGTGAGGCGATAGATCTACCGCTGCACCACTGCGCCTTTATCTTGTAAAATGTAGATTTTGGCACAAATTTTGTTTATAAATAAATGATGTTAAGTTGTCAATCTCGCCTTCATTCTTGCTTGATGGGTTCGGAGCCGATCCTCGGCTCCGACTCGGCACTTGCTTTAGCTCGAGAACTCCTTTTACCAGCTCGAGGCAGCCCCATATCCCATGATGCAAGGCAGTAAATACCCAGATCTTGTTTGCCGCTTCGCTTGGGAGGTCTTCTCTTTACCAGCTCCTGGTAAGTAGTTCACTTTTGTGAGTTTTAAGCCCCTTTAGTCAAAAAACTTCTTATATTTAGTTTTAACTCTAGTTTATACCTTTTCTGACAGAATTTTCCTGTCTCCGTTAATTTTTAGTTAGTCAATTTTCCCTATCCCATCCCCCCCCCTGTTAGGGTGTGTGTGTTGGTGTTTTTTATAAAATACCTCTTGGTATTTTGTTTAATTTAATTTTGACTGGTGTGTCTGTGTGTGTTGTGTAGGCACCATGTCTAAGGAGAGGGTTTCAGGTTTTAAGAAGTGTGACTCGTGCTGTCAGAAAATGTCTCTGACAGACGGTCACACTTCTTGCCTGTATTGTTTGGGCCCTCTTCACCTGCAGGACTCCTGTGCTATTTGTCACTCCTTCAGCCAGAGAGTCCTGCAGGAGAGACGTAATAAGTTGATTCTCAGGGGTCTTCTTGCCGGAGGGCTCTCCGGCTAAGTCGGCTCCACAAAATCAACAAAAACTGCCAAGGCCCAGGCTTCTGTTTCTAAGCCTGCGGCCTCGGCTCCGACTCGTATTGAGTCGAGATCGGCTCCGGCTGGAGCCGATTCTGATCCACAAAGCTTCGGCCGATGGCTATCGGTGCGAATCTGTTTTGTCCACCGATGTCGGCTCCGATCGGCTCCGACACTCATGTGGCACAGGCATCGGTGTCGGCTCCGATCGGCTCCCCCACCGTAACTTTTGTGGCTGTTTCGGCTGGCTGGAGCCGATATCGAGACATTCTGTCGGCTCCGAAGTCGGTGCCGACAGGATCAGTAGTATCGGCTCCGATGGCCCATTCCAGGAAGAGGGCGAGGTCTCCTTCCTTGGGGCCGATACTTTCGGCTTCGCCTCTTCTATCGGAACGGAGCCATCGGAGCCGATCTTCAAGGTCATCCAGGTTGTCAGACCATGACCTAGAGAGAGTGGTCAGTAGATTACTCAAGTCACAGGTACTGGCACAAATGCTACACAGTCCGTCTCAGCAGACGACTGTTGGTCCACACCCCGTTACAGTTCCTCCTTCAACTCTACCCCAGAGCTTGGAGTTGGAGTCTTCGGGCATGGTTACTGCTACGGCTGGAGGACGGATACCCCTTCTCTTCCTTCTGCCCCTACTCTTATCTCCTCTTGCTTTGAGGGATTCGGTGGTCGGGCTTCCATGGTCTCCTCCGAGGGGGTGAGTGGCATCGGACCCTTGTGCGAGCCCGCTCTTCCCCTTGGAGCCTCGGCCTTGGTGAGCTCGGCTCCGACATCTGCCTCGGAGACTTCCCTTTCAGTGGTTCCTGGAGTTCCTAGCTCTTGGAGCGGGTTCTCTCGGACCTGCCTGGGAGGGGAGCATTCGAGGTGATGAAGAGTGTACTGGCCACTGGTATCAGTCAGCAGTCTCTTCCTGTAGCTCCTCCCTCTATGGTACCTGTTGACATCTCTGCCACTTCTCTTGCTACAGGACCCAGAGATCCTCCGCCTCAGGTTTCCCCATTGGGAATTTCCCTCTTCCGAGGATTCTCCTGATGTTTCGGGAGATCCTCCTAGGAAGAGGACTTGTAAGAGGAAGCATGTAGACTCCCCGAGTCTGTCACGGATACTGACTTTGATGAGTCAGAGGATCCCCTAGATCCTCTGAGGATGTCTCCTTTCAGACATCCTAGAACTTCTCAAACAGAGGGGAATCTGGCCCACCAACAATCCCTCTGAGGATCAGTCAGTATACCTAGAGGCGTTTGGATCTCGGCCCTCCACCTCCTGGGTGTCTCCGCCTTCGACCCCTTATGCAGGTTATTGCACGAAGGCGTGGACAGCTCCTGACTCTGTAGAGCCAGTCCCTAGGAGGCCTTCTAAATTTATCACTGCCCCTAGTGACAAACAATTCCTAACCAAGGGTGTCCCCGCTGATGCCATGGTGGTGGCTGCGGCCACCAAAAAGGAACTTGCAGATCCTTCCCATCCTCCTAATAAGGACTCTAGGACCATGGATAGGTACGGCAAGCGGATGTTTTCCTCAGCGACCTTTGCTATGCGTTCGCTGAATTATCTTTGTCACTTCACCAGACTCCAGAGAGATATCCTGAAGGAGCTGGGAGAAGTAGTTCAGGATCCTACAGCTGCAGGGGCTCAAGAAAAGATTGCTTCGCAGCTAGGAACCCTCAATTCCATTGCTAACTCCTCCATGCGGCTAATATCTTATGCTGCGGATGGAGCGAGTAGAGCCGCAGGCACAGGTGTGGCTCTTAGACGCCAAGCCTGGATGCGGCTATGTGATTTTGCGGATCCCTTTAAGGCGTCCTTCACAAATTCTCCCTTTGATGGGTCAGCTTTGTTTGGCCCTCAGGTGAAGGAGACCTTGACCAGGTGTGAGCAGGACGGCAAGACTCTTTCTGCTGTTGGAGTCCGTTTTTCCACCCCTTCTAGGCCTTATCCCAAGGGACAGAAGGGTGGGAAGATGTGGTTCCGTAAATCCCAAGGAGTTATGCCGGATTCACGTGGTCAGTTTACCCCTAGAGGCAGAGGGGGTAACAACAACAGACACCGCTCTAGAGGCAGAGGGGGTCCGAAGAACCAGGGAAACAGGAGCCTCTCTCTGATAAGCCCTTTCAGCATCCCTGAGGTGTTGCCCGGCTGTCCCTCCTTGGAGGCAGTCGGGGGAAGATTATCACTGTACCCAGAAGCCTGGCATTCCCTCACTCAAGACAGATGGGTACAGTCGATCATATCCAAGGGTTACATAATTCCTTTCGAGGAAAGTCCCTTCCCCTCAAGTTCCCTTCCAGATGTACCACCCGGTCTAAGGGACATTGCAGAGTTAGAAATCGCAAAACTACTGCAAAAAAGAGCCATTCAGCCAGTTACAACAGACCATTCAGAGCCCGGAATCTACTCAAGGTTCTTTTGGTCCCCAAAAGACGGGAGACTGGAGACCAATATTGGATCTCAGCAGACTCAACAAGTCTGTCAGGAAGACAAGATTCCGAATGGTCACTCTTCAGTCAATTCTGCCCTTCTTACAGAAGGACAACTGGATGTGCTCAATAGATCTTCAGGATGCATTTATCACATCAAAATTCACAGACGCTCCAGGAGGTTTCTCCGCTTCGGCTGGGGTCCAGTCATTTCCAGTTCAGAGCCCTGCCCTTTGGTCTCACTACAGCCCCCAGAGTGTTCACCAAATGCATAGCAGTGGTCACGGCTCACCTGAGACGTCAAGGATTCCAGGTGTTTCCGTATCTCGACGACTGGCTCCTTTCAGCCACCACCAGGCATCAGCTTATACAAGCCAGGGATTACACAATAGACCTTTGTTCCCATTTGGGCATCTCAGTCAACTTCGAAAAGTCATCCTTATCGCCCTGCCAGTCTATTACCTTCATAGGCGCAAACTTAAACACTGTTCGGATGTCAGCTACCCTTACAGAACAAAGAGTTTCAGACATTCAGACTCATGTCAGGATCATTCTGGCCAGCAAGAAAGTACAGGCCAGAATGGTTCTAAAGGTATTAGGTCTCATGGCTGTGGCCATTACTCTTCTTGGCCTGGCTCGATTCTACATGCGCCTCCTTCAGTGGATGCTGTTCACACAGTGGTCATACCAGCAACTCCCAATGCGTCACCAGATTCTGGTGACACAAACATGCAAAGAACATCTTGCTTGGTGGATCACATCGTCTCAGGTTCACCAAGGCAGGAGCTTTGTACCTCCGTCCCGATAGCCACTGTCACCACGGATGCCTCCCTGATCGGGTGGGGGTCATTATCAGGGCAGGATGGTTCATGGGACGTGGCAACCGTTCGAGTACCATCTGCACATAAATGTCCTGGAGATGAGAGCAGTGCTTTTAACGTTGCAAGCCCTCAACGACTTTCTTCCCGTAGGGACAATTGCAGTCCACACAGACAACATGTCTGTAGTGTGGTATATCAACAAACAGGGCGGAACCAAGTCCTACCCCTTGTGTCGAGAAGCTCAGACTTTGGCAATGGGCGATCTCCTCTCATCGGTTTCTGGTAGCAATGCACATCCCTGGGAAAACCAACATTATAGCGGACAGATTGAGCAGAGCTATTCTCATGCCTCACGAGTGGTCTCTCAAGCAATCTATAGCGGAAGAGATTTTTCTGGAATGGGGTCGTCCATGTTGCGATCTTTTTGCTACTCCCCAAAACAGCAAATGTCCAGACTTCTTCAGCCTCTTCCCTCTTTCAGGCCATCCCCCAGAGACGCCTGACCCAGGATTGGCCCCAGGGACTTCTTTATGCCTTCCTCCATTTCCTCTGATCCCTCAGGTGATCCAGAAAGCTACCGTTTTGAGAGCCAAATTGATTCTCATTGCCCCTTACTGGCCTCGACAAGTTTGGTTCCCGTTCCTCCATCATCACCTTTTGGTGCAGCCGTGGCATCTGGACCCAGTGCCAGATCTACTGATTCACCAATCCGGTCAGCTGCACCGGTCAATCCCTTCTCTCAACCTCACAGCATGGTTGCTCCACTTCCTTCCTTAGCCAGGCTTCCTTTGATCTCTAACCCAGTTAGAGATATCATAGTAGCTTCACTAAAATCCTCTACCAGGAGGATTTACACTAACAAATGGAAACGTTTCTCTTATTGGGCTAAGGCCCAAAATATTGATCCTTTTACTGCCCCTGTTCAGGCAGTTCTGGACTTCTTAGCAGAGATTTTTCATGCAGGCTCCTCTTCTTCCACAGTCAGAGTTCAGTTGGCTGCTATTTCTAATTTTCATGTCGGGATAGCAGATCATAATATTATATCCCATAGGCTCTGCAGGGCCTTTTTGAAAGGAATTTTCCTACTAAAGCCTCCAATCAGGAATCCTCCTCCTCAGTGGGATCTAAATTTAGTGCTGACATCCTTGATTCTTCCCCTTCGAGCCAGCTGTTTCTTGTTCCCTAAAATATCTTTCTTGGAAAACGTTATTCCTAGTGGCTATTACATCTGCCAGGAGGGTGTCTGAACTTCATGCTCTTCGGTTCGACCCCCTATTTGATTTTTCACAAAGACAGAGTATCTTTGAGAACTAATCCATCCTTTTTACCTAAGGTCGCTTCAAAAACAATCTGAATCAATCCATTGATCTACCTGTATTTTTCCTAACTATTCAGATAGAGCTGAACAAAAGCTACATTATCTTGATGTCCACCGTCAGCTTAGATATTATTTGGACAGAACAAAAATTTAGGAAATCTGATCAACTTTTTGTTTCCTATGCGGATAATAAAAAGGCCTTCCTGTTTCTAAAGTGACTTTGTCCAGATGGCTTTCTTGGTCATCACTGAAATTTATACGATCAGGGGAAAACAGCTGTGCTCAAAACCTAAAGCACATTCAACTAGGAGTTTGGCTACTTCTACAGCCTTTCAAGCTAGACTGCCTTTGGACACTATTTGTGCAGCGCCACTTGGGCCACTCCTCACACTTTTGTTTCCCATTACAAATTGGACTTGGCCTCCAGGGACAGAGCCAGTTTTGGCTCTACAGTCCTCAAGAGTTTGTTCCATTGAGCCACCCAGGATAGAGGTGCTAGGGACGCGGTCCCATCAAGCAAGAATGAAGGCGAGATTGACAACTTAACATTAAGAAGTTATGTTCCTACCATAACGTTCCATGTTAGTTGTCTTCTCTCGCCTTCTTTCTTGCGACCCTCCCTCCTTCCCCCTGGCCTGGACAGACCTTGTATAAGAAACTATTATGCTAAAGACCATTCAGACCTGGTCCTTTTTCCATCTGTGAGTTTCTTCTTCCTTTTGGAAGTATGTTATGCTTGGTGTTATTGCCCTTTGTCAACAAACGAGATCTGGGTATTTACTGCCTTGCATCATGGGATATGGGGCTGCCTCGAGCTGGTAAAAGGAGTTCTCGAGCTAAAGCAAGTGCCGAGTCGGAGCCGAGGATCGGCTCTGAACCCATCAAGCAAGAAAGAAGGCGAGAGAAGACAACTAACATGGAACGTTATGGTAGGAACATAACTTCTTATTTTGCCATTTTGAATTTGTCTTTGTTTTAGACTCCATGTCTAAAATAGCCATTATAATGTAGTAGTTACATAAAGGAGTTCTAAATAGAATACTTTTTGGAGACTTGTACTGTCAATATCATCAGTGTCAGTGATGCAAAGAGGTAGCACACTTGTCTTTGGTGCAGAAGGCTTTGAGTTCTATTCCCACACTGGGTAGATGGATTGATGACAGTGCAGTACACCATAAAGGGGGGGGGGTGCTGCACTCCTGAATGTATCATCCTTTGGATAAGACGTTAAAACTGAGGTTCCATCTGCTTTAGTTTGTAGATGCAAAATATCCCACTGCATCTACGGAAAAGAGTAGGGAACTTTCCCTGATGCCCTGGCTAAATTTCCCCAAGTAGCGTAAATATCACCATGGCTCTGTCCTGGAAGGATGGCACTAGGCTAGTGGAGCTAAGCCAGTCAAGAAAGGATAACTAAACTAAATAAATATACCCACATTTTGCCTTCATTCTGTGTGTTATAGGGCACTGACATAACCAGGCAATTAAGGAAATCGATACTACAGTGAAAGATACAGTAAGAGGAATGAAAGAAACAAAAAAAGAACTACTTATAGAAGAACACATCCTTTTATTACTACCTTTTCTTCCATCTTGTAATGAACTAATTCTTCCTCTTTCTTAAAGAGAGAGAGAGAGACTCAGACATCTAAATCATTTTCAGTACGCATTTGCGTTATAACACAGTGTGGACAGTAGAAAAACTTGCACAGAAGCTCCGTATGGACTTGTGTTCCCATCTGGAATCTGCAAAATGATGGATGTAAGCATTTCCACTGGGGCATGTGTCCCTTCCCCCTAAAGGTCAAAGCCTGCTGCCTAGAATGCTGAGATTCCAGAAAACACACACATACAGACACACAGACAGACAAATTTACTGCCAGTTCCATCCCCTGTTTTTGTAAATTTCAAGATCCACAGCTGTTTCACATAAGAATATTCAATGCTAAGAAATACAGAGCAGTGCACTTAGGCAAATGGAATGCCTGAGTTTAGAAAACGTGGGTGAGAGTAGAACAAACACAGGGAAGATGGATGTCGTAATCTGCAATAATCTAATTTTCAAACAAATGTGTGTTTTCAGCATTCGTTATATGTATACATAACAGAGACGCTGAGAAGAGAGGAAGCCAGATATAACCTTAAGTTTAGTGAAGAATCTTGCTTTATATGTATCTGCAGTTCTTACTTGAGAATGGGCTGTTAAAAGCTGATGCAAAAGATGATAGTCACTGTGCTCTAAGGCCTCAACGACATATGACATGAACCACAGATGCGCAGGTAACTGAAAAGGGAAAATGATAACAGCTGAGCGCAGGGAGCAGAGTTTATACAAACCAGGTATGATGCTCTCTTTGTAATGAGTATAGTTGAGTTAGTTGGATATGACCGACTAGGCATATCTACTTGTTCTCAGGGGTGACCTGGACATGTGACATGCTCAGTCACATGAGAACTCACATTTTATGCAATTTGTTCAATGCTCACTATGATAAAGACTAGACTTTACTGTTAAAACTGCTAATATAAAATAGGGAAATATATTCATGGTGGATAGATTAGCAACTAAAGGAAGGAATGTTCAGGTGATGCATGAAAAAGGTATACTTGGCATTACCTGAGGGCCTGCTATGCTTTCCCTTATGGATGTATGCATTTACAAAGATACACACTCTCACTCACCATAACGGCATGCATGTGCACCGTGGCATTGACAAACAAGCATACGAATCCCATATGCTATATACCATGCACTTGTCTCCATTGGGTGCCAGCACCTCAGTGGGTCAAACTGCCTTCCTCTCCCAAGAGGGGTGAGATGGCATGATGTCAGCTTCCCACTGCTGTCCTCTTTTGTTGGCTTTCCAGCGACTGGGTCTTTGCTCAGTCCAGGGTTGTCTGAGTCACTTTATGGATTTATCCATCTGTGGCGCAGCACCGGCAAAGTGTACAATAATCTAATTGTCCTGCAGATGCTACTATTACTACAGATGTAATGATGTTTTAGTGTTTCGCAGCCATTAAAATGTAAGATTGCAGTATGGCCAAACAAAGCTGCCTTCCGTGAAGCCAACGCCGTCAACTCTGTAAAGGTAGCGACTGCATGAACAGTGTATTTCAAGTAAACAGCAAATCTTCTTTTTTCTCTGGTGGAGTTTACATTCCTTGCTCCCCCTCCTTGTAAGGAATATTGCAGCAGCAGTGTTGTTGGTATCACTGTCATAACCATCCTTTCATTTCAATATCCTCCCATTACTATGAGGGTCTTCATTTCAGTCTACTCACATTACTATGATGGTCTTCATTTCAATATCCTCCCATTACTATGAGGGTCTTCATTTCAATATCCTCCCATTACTATGAGGGTCTTCATTTCAATATCCTCCCATTACTATGAGGGTCTTCATTTCAATATACTCATATTACTATGAGGGCCTTCATTTCAATATCCTCCCATTACTTTGAGGGTCTTCATTTCAGTCTACTCCCATTACTATGAGGGTCTTCATTTCAATATCCTCCCATTACTATGAGGGTCTTCATTTCAATATACTCACATTACTATGAGGGTTTTCATTTCAATATCCTCCCATTACCATGAGGGTTTTCATTTCAATCTACTCCCATTCCTATGAGGGTCTTCATTTCAATATACTCCCATTACTATGAGGGTTTTCATTTCAATATACTCACATTACTATAAGGGTCTTCATTTCAATATCTTCCCATTACTATGAGGGTCTTCATTTCAATATACTCCCATTACTACATGGGTCTTCAGTGGGGCTGCATCATTTGATTGAACAGCAGCAGCCCTTTTCTGGTCAAACAAAGACAGTCTGTCAGTCATCAGCCATTGTGACCTGTGAGAACCTACCATTACCAACCACCATTTCACTGCCAATGTGTGATTAAAGATGAATTATATTATTTTCACATCATTACCTGTCATCTCATTATCTTGTTTTTTTTTGCATCTAATATATTTGTCTCTGTCTCTATATATAACTATATATATATATATATATATATATATATATATATATATATATATATATGGTTCCCATTCAGAAGCCTGAAACATCATAAGCCTGAAAATCAAAATCCTGAAACCAAAAGCCTGAAAATTCAGAATCCTGAAAACTCAAAATCCTGAAAGCCCAAAATCCTGAAAGACCAAAATCCTGAAACTCAAAATCCTGAAAACACAAATAATGCTAATATGTCACTATAAAGACACTAATATCTACCAACTGACCCTGACCCTAACCCTAACCCTAAGGTCCGTCACTATCACACACTCACCTGACCCGCGCCCTAACCCTAACTCACTTAAACCGCCCTAACCCCAATATTTGTCACTATTGCATACATGCCTAACCTGCCTAACCCTAACTCACTTAAACCGCCCCTAACCCTAAAATAAAACCAACGCACACTTACCTGACCCCAACGCATGACCTAACACCACAGGGCTAACAATAGCAAAGCCACAATGACATCAGTATGTCTATTTTGTGTTTTCAGGATTTTGAGTT
This sequence comes from Protopterus annectens, assembly GCF_019279795.1. Taxonomy (NCBI): domain Eukaryota; kingdom Metazoa; phylum Chordata; order Ceratodontiformes; family Protopteridae; genus Protopterus; species Protopterus annectens. Next base: position 1,456,507,079 of record NC_056726.1, read on the forward strand.
TCAGGATTTTGGTCTTTCAGGATTTTGGGCTTTCAGGATTTTGAGTTTTCAGGATTCTGAATTTTCAGGCTTTTGGTTTCAGGATTTTGATTTTCAGGCTTATGATGTTTCAGGCTTCTGAATGGGAACCATATATATATATATATATATATATATATATATATATATATATATATATCTTAATCCAGCTTTCTATCTGTGTATGCATGTATGCACACATATATATATATATATATATATATATATATATATATATACACACACACACATACACACACACATACACACACACACACACACACACACACACACACACACACACACATATATATATATATATATATATATATATATATATATATATATATATATATATATATATATACATACATATATATGTATGTGCATATATTTTCCCCTTTTACCCATCTCTGTAGGACCCTACTTGACTGATTTTTTGCTTGCACCTGACTATATGGGCAGGAGATAATCATGTCACAGTTTAGTCAAGAGAACCACAGTCAATTTGTTCCTGCCCAAAAAGGCCCTAATCAGCACATTTGTTCCCCCAGTCGAGAGATGTGTGTTAGGTCGCAGGCCAATTGAGAGTCCTGCAAAGAGACCTAGCATTCTCTCCACTAGGCTTCTTGGAGACTCACTATAGCAACCTGGTCAGACAGAGGAGGCATGCATGTTTCCTCAGACATAATTCCTGTTTCTCTGACTTAGGAGGGATGTCTCTGCCCATTGGGGAAGCATGCCAAATTGGCCTCTACAACAGGTGAAACACAGAGAGCCTGCTCAGTATTGCTAATACAGCAGGCCTGCCAGCCTCCATCCCTCCAGGCTGAGTGTGCTGGCATTAACCATTCAAACTCATTCTGCCCTGCTGAGTCTTTCTCACAATTTTGTTGCTATCTGAGGTTGTGGCAGCTGAGCCTTAAGTTGGGCATTATCCTTGGGCCAAATTCCTTTGGTAGTTATATACCGTGCTCTTTGTATTGTCCATGGTCCATGGAAAGCTGTTAGTGATTCCTTCTCCTGCTGTCATGAAACCATATTTCTTTCACTGCATCTTTCTGCTGACAACATGGTAATTCTGAAAGCATTGTTTAAGTACAGTATAGCTCTGAGGAGGTACTTCCAGATCCTCAAATTTTAGCTGATGTCTTTGCAATAAGACTCACTTGTGTGGTCACTGGATTTCTGTCGGATACAGAATCCAGCTTCCTAACTTGCTGCAGGAAGAAGGCAATCTATGCCCTTACCCTCAATGAGCCTGCAGATGTTTAGTTGTTTCCCCTAAAATGAACTACCAATGCTTTTTCAATGAGGTATGCAAGCCTCAACCTCCCAGTAATGGCTACTGGTATTCGTCTGAAGGTGATGTTGCAAGAATTAATACAGTTCCCTGTGCACTGTAATCCATATGAAGTTTGTTTTGTTTGTATCCAGTATTCCAGTTTGTGCCTGAAAAGGAAGCAGAAGCTATTTGCTCTCCTGACTTGTTAACGCACGCATAAATAAACATAAAACATGTCTGTCTGCCTATGACTATTTTGTCATTAGTAAGTAATTTTACATTGTTCTGCTGTGCTTAACTAGTCAAACTTCTTGGTGACCTACTGTGAGATCACCATTCGTGAGAATAGTTTGCTGGCAACAAACCAAAGATAAGCATATTAAATGTTTGCTAAAACTGAGCATGTCCAGTTACTCCATTTGAAAGTATTTGCACAGTAAAGAAAATTCATCATGTTAGGAACAGCTGAACACCATAGAATGCACACGGTTGACATGACGGCCTGGAATACAGTTGTAACACATTTATTCTTCACGCACAGTTCTGTGCATTAATCCCAGACCTTTACGGCCCTCCGCAAAATGAGTATCTTAAATATACATAATGAAGTGACTACTTTCAACAGACTGGCACATTTTAAAATTACGTCTGCAAAGACTCATGAAAAGAAAAAACATATGTGGTTGAAGAAGCATAGCTGCTTTGATTTAGCTGTATTACTGGAATGTTTGCCCTTAGATTTTCTGTTGTTCAGACTAGGCATATTGATGTTTTGAATAACATATGGCTGTTTATGGGCACATAAATTATTCAAGAACTGAACACTGCATGTATTGAAATTATTTTTTAAAGCTAACTCTTTGACAACTCATATTTGTAGACTGTTGCGTAAACTATGAAAATGTATCTCTCTGTCCTTGTTGTATAATTCAGAAGGTCATTACTTTGTCTAATGCTTGTAAGTTGAAAGTTATTGTGATGTTTTCTTTTTATTAAAGAAACAGCAGACCTCTTTCATACTCAAAAGATCATTTTTGTTGTCTTTCACCAGGGGTTCATATAGAATACAGATGTTTCCCCATATGACAGCGTTTTTAAAAGCTAACAACCGGATGAAAGATATTCTATGACTGGGAGAGAAGCCAAGGGTTTGCTGGATTAGAATAGTAATGGAAAACGAGGGAGGAGGACTGGAGGTCTGTGACATTAAACGATATTACATGGCAATCCAAATGATATTTGTGGTGAAATTGATGGGGGGGGGGGGTGATGATCTTTTCTCACAAACCTTGTCTGAATAGTACACAAGTGTTGGAAGCCACATGGGGGGAAGCAAAAGTGCAACAAATAAGACCACCCATGATGGAGTTAGTAAGGAAATAAATGGATATTTTCATACTAACTGGCTAACGGAGTGGATGCAGGATATTTTGCCAATAGCAGGAAGAATGCAAGATAGCTGGAGCTTAACTCCAGTGAAAACATGCGGACTGTTACATGTAGTAATGAAGTACTGAGATCACATAACAAATAATAAGACAGTTATATTGAAGGAAGCCATCTGAGTTGCCCGATCATTTATTCCTACAGCATAATGCCCTGATCTATGAAATGATTTACAACGGCTATCAGTAAGTAGGAAGACTATCAGTAAAGCAGGAAGAGTATCAGTAAAGCAGGAAGAGGAAGAGTATCAGTAAGCAGGAAGAGTATCAGTAAAGCAGGAAGAGTATCAGTAAAGCAGGAAGAGGAAGAGTATCAGTAAAACAAGAAGAGTATCAGTAAGCAGGAAGAGTATCAGTAAAGCAGGAAGACTGTCAGTAAAGCAGGAAGAGTATCAGTAAGCAGGAAGAGTATCAGTAAAGCAGGAAGAGGAAGAGTATCAGTAAAACAAGAAGAGTATCAGTAAGCAGGAAGAGTATCAGTAAAGCAGGACGAGTATCAGTAAAGCAGGAAGAGTATCAGTAAAGCAGGAAGAGGAAGAGTATCAGTAAAACAAGAAGAGTATCAGTAAAGCAGGACGAGTATCAGTAAAGCAGGAAGAGTATCAGTAAAACAGGAAGAGTATCAGTAAAGCAGGAAGAGGAAGAGTATCAGTAAAACAAGAAGAGTATCAGTAAAGCAGGAAGAGTATCAGTAAAGCAGGATGAGTATCAGTAAAGCAGGAAAAGTATCAGTAAAGCAGGAAAAGTATCAGTAAAACAAGAAGAGTATCAGTAAAACAGGAAGAGTATCAGTAAAGCAGGAAGAGGAAGAGTATCAGTAAAACAAAAAGAGTATCAGTAAAGCAGGAAGACTGTCAGTAAAGCAGGAAGAGTATCAGTAAAACAGGAAGAGTATCAGTAAAACAGGAAGAGTATCAGTAAAGCAGGAAGAGGAAGAGTATCAGTAAAACACAACGAGTATCAGTAAGCAGGAAGAGTATCAGTAAAGCAGGAAGAGGAAGAGTATCAGTAAAGCAGGAAGAGTATCAGTAAAGCAGGAAAAGTATCAGTAAAGCAGGAAAAGTATCAGTAAAACAAGAAGAGTATCAGTAAAACAGGAAGAGTATCAGTAAAGCAGGAAGAGGAAGAGTATCAGTAAAACAAAAAGAGTATCAGTAAAGCAGGAAGACTGTCAGTAAAGCAGGAAGAGTATCAGTAAAACAGGAAGAGTATCAGTAAAACAGGAAGAGTATCAGTAAAGCAGGAAGAGGAAGAGTATCAGTAAAACACAAAGAGTATCAGTAAGCAGGAAGAGTATCAGTAAAGCAGGAAGAGTATCAGTAAAACAAGAAGAGTATCAGTAAAGCAGGAAGACTGTCAGTAAAGCAGGAAGAGTATCAGTAAAACAAGAAGAGTATCAGTAAAACAGGAAGAGTATCAGTAAAGCAGGAAGAGGAAGAGTATCAGTAAAACACGAAGAGTATCAGTAAGCAGGAAGAGTATCAGTAAAGCAGGAAGAGTATCAGTAAAGCAGGAAGAGGAAGAGTATCAGTAAAGCAGGAAGAGTATCAGTAAAGCAGGAAGAGGAAGAGTATCAGTAAAGCAGGAAGAGTGGTCTGATATAATAAGTTCATAGATGTTTACTAGACTAATAACCACACAGGTTATTTTAAGCTTAGCAATGCATCTCAAATCTCTGACAAGTTCTGGTACCCTTGATAAGTCTAAGCAGGGGCTTGCGAGATGAAACATTTACAAGGAGGAGCCTGAGAGATGAACCATATAAAGACTGCCTGTGTCCATTAGATACATAGGTGCCAAACCAGGGATGAATTTCCTGTTCCACATCCAGTTGTTCAAGTTGAATTGGGTTAGGGAGGAACTCTGCATCACCCAGATGGGGAGCCTGTTCCAGAGATGGGGTAATCTCTGGGATACATATCTGTCTCTCCAGCAGGTCCAATTCATATCACAGACAAGGTGAGTTTGGTGCTATTTGTTTTGTGGATATGCAGGAAGTCCATTAAAGCATTAAAGTGGCATCTGACAATGCCCTGTATGCCAGGCACAAATCTCCCCTCAACAGCCTGTAGGAGACAGAATACAGGGATAGAACCTTGAAGTGGTCTGCACAACACATGTTATTTGCGCCCTGTATTCTTTTAGTGAGTAACCTCTGTGGGCGCACCAGTTGTTGGATATGCATGGTTAGGTATATACCAAAGGGGGAATTGTACTCAATAATAGGTCTTCTGAATGCTGAATACAGTGGTACAATGACTTCCTTGACCTAGATGCCATACCTTTGTTTCTAAGTTGTGCACCATAAAATGATTTCCTCAACACTGTAGACATATGATGGTCAAAGGTGAGATTACCGTTTATGTGTGTCTGTAAGTCCCTGACTACTGGGTCATCTCTAAGGGGTGCATTGTCAATATGTTACTTACTGGGGTGGATGGCTTCCTGAAGGATAGTATTATGCATTTCTTGGCATTTAATTTTAGCCCACGGCATTAACACCAGTTGTATATGTGTGTTGGGCCCTCCTGGAGAACATTTGTGTCCATGTGGGCTTCAATGACAGCTCCTAATTTGCAATCATCTGCAAATTTAGTCAACCAGAGGCCACTGACATTAGCCTTGACTTCAGAGAAGTAATTGCCAAAAAGGAGTTTTCACAGGACCAGTCCCTGAAGGAATGCAGTTGTGACTGGCCTCTTTGTAGTGGTGGACTCCCCAGTTCTAACTTCCTGTGTGTGATCCAAATGGCAATCCACCGGATGACATAAGTGTTTGTACCTAACCTCTTGAGTTTGTCAACAATGCCAGAGTGGGATATTATGTCAAATGCCTTGGCCAGGCCAAGGTAGGCAGTGTGAACTATTTTGCCCTCATCCATTGCTTTGGCGACCTTCTTAAGGAGGTCCACCAGGTTTACTAGGAATGACCTGCCCTTGACGAAACCAAATTGGGTTGGGTCCAGTGTCTGGAGGTTTACTATATTATTATTGATCATTTCAATGATAATTCTTTCCATGATTTACATATGAGACTAGTGAGACTTGTGGGTCTGTAGTTTCTAGGGTATCTAGAAGGGCTACCTTTTTGCAGAGGGATGACTGTTGCTGTTCACCATTCATGAGGCACGATGTCTATTTTGATGCTACAGTTAAATATCTATTCCAGAGGGCCTGATAGGTCATGTTTTATGCTATGTAGAAGGCATTCTGGGATATTTTCTGGGCCCATTAATGCGATGTTCTTGGTCTTAGAGAGAGAGAGAGCATTAAGGACCTGTTCCCCAGTTATAGTAGGGAGAGTTACACTTGACGGTATTTCCTGAGGGAAGGTTGGGGGGAGAAAGGGGTAAAGTTGGAGCTGAATTTGTTGGCCAGTAGGTTTGCTATATCTACTGGCTCAGTATAGGGGACTCCATTTACAATGAGCACTGCACACAATTGTGTACTGCCTTTGAGGTTGCGATATAGCTACAGAATGCCTTGTGCTTATCCATGGGCTGGGAGGCTAAATTACCCTCAAATTTGGCTTTGGTAGACTTTATTTGCCCTCTGAGTTGTTTGTTTAATTTGATGAGAGGGCATTTATCCTGCTGGGTAGTGCACCTCCTAATTTTTCCCATGATTTTATTCCTCCTGTTATGCACCCCATTGATTTTGTGATTCTACTAGGGTGGCTGTTTTTTTGAGTTAGTTCTGTACTTTATCCTGATGGGTACAGCTGCCTCTATGCAGCTATTGACATGTTTGTATTGGGTTTCTGTGAACAGTTCTGCATAGGCAGCAGTGTTCTCAGGGTTTATGTGGGCTTGAAATTTTGCCAGGTTATGACTTGATAGCAGGAGGTTAGCCTTAGAGTAGTTCCTGAATATTCCAGGTTTAGCTGGGGGTCCAGGTTTTATTTTTACTTCAAAGGAAACCATTTTGTGGTCTGACCTTACAAGGGAAGACATTGCACTAGTGAATTTGCATATTAGTTAGGACCAGATCCAGTATGGTTGCACCCCTGGTTAGTGTATTGACAATCTGGTCCAGGGAGTTTGTGTTGACAAAACCCAGGAATCCTTGTGCCTGTGTGTTTAGTGTCATATAAGACTCCCAATTAGTAGTGGGGTAATTCAAGTTTCCCATGAAGATGGTATTGGGTTGGATGGTGAGTGTTTCCAATAAGTTTAAATATATGGTATGTGTTCCCTGGGTCATAGAGGGGACCTGTAGCTTGCAAGGAAGTGGTATTGGATTTTACCTATGATGATTTGAACATGGAGCAGCTCAAGTGCATTGCCCTGTTTGATCAGCCTTACGGTATATTTATTTTTGATGTAAATCGAGACACCTCCACCTTTAGTCCCTGTCTGTGTAGTAGCTGGTCTAAATGTGTGGAAGGCATTATACCCTTGCATTGTCAGTGTGCTCTCTGCGGCTTTACACCATGTCTCGGTGACTGCACAGATGTCAGCATTCTCTAGGGTGAAGGGAGCTTCTAGGTAGTAGAGTTTTTTGTTTAGGCTCCTAACATTGAGCAATAATATCTTTACATTTTCTTGGTTTTGATTTGCTATGTCAGAAGTACTTTCAGTTTGGCATTATCTAAAAAAGCACTATGGGGGAAGACAATGTTTTAGCTAATATTTGAAAGCCTAGATGGGAGAGGCGCAGACCATCCCTGGCAAAGCAGCATGTGGTCTGTTGACCATCTCCTTCCATCCTGCAGACAATTATTGCACCCCCCTCCTTAGAAGGACACCAGAAACTAAGCGAGTTATTAAAGTCAATCATCTTTTGTTCATATTGTGGCATCATCCTTGGAGAAGGTAAAATGCTGCTCAGTGCTACACTCATACTGGCCTAGACCTAGACCACATATTCTGAGAGCTCCATGATGTCTCTCTTCATATAGTCTCACGTGATTTACAACCATATGGACTATGAGTGAGTCATGTTGGTAATTGTTGTCCAATGACCTGAGTGCATGCTTAATGTGGATCCTAGTCTGATAAGCAACTGACTGTGACTTTCTCCTTACTCAGCCTGGTGAGAGGGGCATCAGCATGTCTCACAGTGGACTCTCCAATGACTAGACTGTTGGATTGTGTGGTGGCTTGCCTTATGGGCTTAGAAGTAGAGGCAATAAAACAAAGTGATACTGGCACCATGAAGATTGACTAATAGGCAGACTTAGAAAATAAAAATTTTACTTTATTAACGCTGCACATTATTAAAAATATGAGGGAGGCTGTATGCTATATTTCTGTAATAAGTATTTTTCTTCACTTTTTCTTACAGTGTGGTTTCAGTGGTTTAATTAACATTCTTAAATAGCCTAATACCTAAAATCAATTTGCGTGAAATGAATAGCATACAGTGGATATAAAAAGTGTACACACCCCTGTTAAAATGCCAGATTTTTGTGATATAAAAAATGAGGCCATAATAAATCATTTCAAAACTTTTCCCACCTTTAGTGTGACCTATAACTTGTACAATTCAATTGAAAAACAAACAAATTTGTTGGGAAAAATATAAAAAATAAAAAACATACAATAAGCTGGTTGCATAAGTGTGTGCATCCTTAAACTAATACTTTTTTGAAGCACCTTTTGATTTAATTATAGCATTCCGTCTTCTTGGGTAGGTGTCTATCAACATGGCACATCTTAACTTGACAATATTTCCCCACTCTTCCTTGCAAATCTGTGAGATTGCGAGATCTCTTGTGCACAACCCACTTCAGATCACCTCACAGATTTTCTATTATATTTAAGTCTGGACTCTGGCTGGACCATTCCAAAACTTTAATTTTCTTCTGGTGAAGCCATTGTTTTGTTTATTTGGATGCATGCTTGGGGTCATAGTCATGTTGAATGGTGAAATTCCTCTTCATCTTCAGCTTTCTAGCAGGCACTTGAAGGTTTTGGGGCAAAAGTGACTGGTATTTGGAACTGTTCATAATTCCCTCCACCTTGATTAAGGCCCCAGTTCCAGCTGAAGAAAAGCAACCCCAAAGCATGATACTGCCATCACCATGCTTCACCATGGGGATGGTGTTCTTTTGGTGATGTGAAGTGTCGTTTTTGCACCGTGTACCTTTTGGAATTGTGGCCAAAAAGTTCAACCTTTGTCTCATCAGACCATAACACATTTTCTCACATGCTTTTGGGAGACTTGATGTATTGTTTTGCAAATTTTAGGTGGGCCTGGATGTTTTTCTGTGTAAGAAAAGCCTTCCGTCTTGCAACCTACCCCATAGTCCAGACATATGGAGAATATGGGAGATTGTTGTCGCATGTAGTACACAACCAGTACTTGCCAGAAATTCCTGCAGCTCCTTCTGTGTTGCTGTAGGTCTCTTGCCAACCTCCCTGACCAGTTTTTGGCTCATCTTTTCATCAATTTTTGAGGGACGTCCAGTTCTTTGCAACGTTACTGTTGTCCCATATTTTCTCGACTTTTTGATGACTGCCTTCACTTTGATTCATGGTATGTCCGATGGTGTGGATATTTTTTTGTACCCTTCTCCTGACTGATACCTTTCAGAAATTAGATCCCTTTGATACTTTGTAAGCTCTCTGCAAACTATGGTGTTTGCTATTGCAGGCAACTGAGTAAATGTCAGGAAAATCATACTAGGACAGCTAAACTTTATTTGGGGTTACTCAGAGTCTCTTTTGGCAGGTGTGTACCCAAGAAGACTGACTGCTGTAATTAAATCAAAAGATGCTTCAACAAAGTATTAAAGGGTGTGCACACTTATGCAACTAGCGTATTGTACGTTTTCTATCTTTTATATTTTCCCCCTAACAGATTTGTTTGTTCTTTCAATTGAATTATACAGATTATAAGTCACATTAACGGTGGGAAAAGTTTTAAAATGATTTATTGTGGTCTCATTTTTTTATATCATGAAAACCTGGCATTTTAAAAGGAGTGTGTACAGTTTTTATATCCACTGTATTTAAAGCATAAAAAAATCTGACTTTGAATGTAAAAAAAATCTATACATTCATAAAAATTATTTAAAGACCCATTCCAAATCAAAAATATATCATCAATAAAACATATATAAAATAATATATTTGCCAAAAATAAATTCTTCAACTTATTAAAAACAAATTGGTTACCACCAAATTAACATAACTATTAGCCATGGGCGTATCTATGGCTACACCTTTACACTGTTTGTATTTTGTATTGTTTAATAAAAATATTATTACATAAAATCAACTCAGTTAAAAAACGTACACCTTCTATTTCAGTAGAGGAGAAAACTAAACAAGAACTAATGAATTCTGTCAAAACATATTTGCCCGTTTCATTAGGTGTTGATATAAATAGGCCATCTACATCTAAAGTTTAAAAGTAACTATCAGAAACACTTCTATTGACCTTAGACCATGAATAAAAATGTTTTAGAAATTCAGACATATCCTTAATGATGGTTGTAGAGTACTTCAAAGCCTTTTTATGCTGGAATTCTAAATAATCAGAAATAGGCTCTGTTACCCAACCTGGAATGAAACTATAGACCTTAATGGGGGGGGGGGGGTTAGTGATAGATTTATGTATTTTTGGGATCCCATAAATGAAAGGTATCTGCGGGCTAGAAACATGAAAGTATTCAAACGTATCCAGTGTAATTTGCCTGTTAAGATGCATATTATAAATATAGCTTTAAACATAGGAACTAATAAAATTAACTTGATGATAATCTATCACTTCATAATCACTAGTATTTAACAACTCAAACATTTTTGAGTCATAATATTCAGCATCGAAAATAACAATTCCCCCACCTTTGTCTGCTGTTTTTATAACAATATCAGTATTAAAAAACAGTGACTTAATTGCTTGCGATTGTGCATAGATAAGATTGTAAAAACATTTATTATTAATAATATTTGATTGATAAATATAATTTACAACAGCTTCTTCAAAGGCTGATATGATTAATTTATTTATTTATTTATTTGAAATTTGTTAACCGGGTTAGTCCATCTGAGCCAATGGCCCGTTTTCAGTGGAGACTCAAGGAGAAAAGCTCCAGCAATACAAACATAAAAAGATAACATAATAGGCAATATACAAAACCCAAGAAAAACAGTGCAGCAATACAACATAAGCAAAAATTACATATGCAGTAATCAGGTGAAATGAATAACTGTAGTAAAAATAAAACAAAATGAAGTAAATACAACTAGTACATTTAAGTGGTTTACCTTCAAAAGTTCGACGGCCACATCTTTGACTCTGCTTCCTCCAACTACGAACCACGAAATTTGAAAACCATGAAAACTGAAGCGCCAAATTACAAAATCTCGCCCCCTGTTTGACCCATGGTAGCACTCATTTCAGCAGTAGAGCAATTGGGAATGTCAAAGTTCAATAGTCTTATGACATTTAGGGATGTTGGATGTAATGGAATTCGGCTAAACGGTTTGTGTATATGGCCATTCCGAAATGTGCCTTCTCACAAATGAATGTATACCCGTTTAAGTATTTACAATAATGACATATCTTATCCAAGTAGCATAATGTAGTATTGTCTAGTGAGCAGATTAGTCATTGAATTATTAGATGTAGACAGGTACTGAAAAAAAAAAAGAAAACAAAATGCAGATTATGGAGGATTTAGGCAAGGACAGGCTTTTGGGTTCAGAAAGTAGTGCTTCAGCTCAGTTTTAAAGTAACTGGAACTAGTGATGCTATGAATGTGATGTGGTAACCTATTCCACGCAAGGGGCACAGAGTGTTTATACAGGAGTTTACCATGAGTTTTGTTGGGTTTATAGATGTTTAGATGGTGTTGTTCGGAACTACGAAGAGACCGGGTTGGGGTATAAGGGGATACTAAGGTAGAGAGTGATGGGCAGGCTAGTGGTTTGTAAAGTAGGGAGTGTGTTAGCTGCAGCTGGGCAAGTAGTAAGAGCTGGGAGAATTCTAGCCATTGAAGCTGTTTCAGGACAAGGCAATGATGGGAGTTATAAGGCTGGTTACTGGTGAATCTGGCTGTGTTATTGTAAGCTTGTTCTAGTTTGGAGAGAAAGTTTGACTGGAGGTGAGTTAGGATAGGGGAGGCGTAGAGGAGACATGAAAGGAGATAGGGTTGAGCAAGGGTGGATTTGGAGTTGGGAGCAAAAAATTTCTTATTCCTGTAGAGAAGACCCAGTTTCATGTTAGTTTTTTTGATACAGTGTTGGATATGGATGTTGAATTTGAGTTGTTCATTGATTATTGTACCTAGTAACTTAGTGTGAGGCTCAGCTTTGATGAGAGTGTTATTAAGCGAAGAAATAGTAAAGGTGGATTTAAGGTGGTGGAGAGTTTTGGGGGAGAAATAGTAGGAGCTTAGTTTTTGGGGTTGAGTATAAGTTGATGCTCTGTGAGCCATTTTTCCACAGATGAGAAGGAGTTTTGGGTGATAGAAAGAAGTTTAGAGATGTTGTCAGCATAAGAGAAGAGTAGAGTCATCAGCAGACTGTATGAGGGAGCAGGTGTTGCAGGAGGAGTAAAGATGATTGGTGAAGATGTTGAATAGGAGGGGGCCAAGGACTGAACCTTGAGGGACACCAGTTTGGATAGGTAGGGAAGGGGAACAAGCAGAGAGCCATCTGACAGACTGCAGCCTATTTGATAGATAGCTTGAAGACCAGTGAATACTAGAGGGGGAGAGATTAAGGTCAGTAAGCTTAATAAGTAGCTTGGAATGGGAGACAGTATTAAAAGCTTTAGAGAGGTCGAGAAAGAGTCAGGACACAAGGAGGTTTTTGTCCCTGTCTTCAGTAACAGTGTGAGTGAAGGATAGGAGGGCTGTGGAGGTGCTGTGGTGTGGCCTAAAGCCATGTTGAGTGGGGGTCAGAAGATTTTCATTAATAAAGTGAGTTAAAAGCTGATTGTGAATACATTTTTCAAGGATTTTGGATAGAGGAGATAGGATGGCAATGGGTCTGTAGTTACAGGGGTCAGTGTAGTTACCTCCTTTGTGAAGTGGAATTGTGTAGAAAGATTTCCAGATTTTGGGGACAGTAGACTCTTAGACAGATCTATACAGCTACAATAGCTTTGGAGATGCAAAAATGGAACTCTGTCCCTACTAGCATTCAAAACACATCATCCAAAGCCTCCTTTAAAGACCTCATCAAGCAACATCTCTTTCAATCTTACTCACAAACACTGGCTAATCTACAATGTATGTACTGTACCTGTGTACTATGTATGTATTCTACCTACATTCCAAAGTTCAGCTGTACACCACAAATCTATTACTTACCTTTATTTTTAAAATTAATATCTTTTTGATTGTTCTCTCCACTGTAACTGTTTGTGAAAACATGTCTCTTCTAATTTGTGTGTATACTGATTATGTCTAAATAACTAAATGTGTCTGTAATTTTTCTTTGTGAGCTTTTTCCCGGCCTCTGCTGAAAAAAAAATTTTTTCTTTCAGTCAGACACCCCAGTTAAAAAAATGTAAAAAAAAATTTCTTTGTGGAGCTTTTCTCGGCCTCTGCTGAAAAAAAAAAGGGCCGGCCTAGCCAGACACAACACCCCAGTTAAAAAATGTACAAAATAAAATATTAGGTCAGAAACAGGATAGGCTATGGAATGAGCAGAAAGTTTAAGAAAGAGGGGATGGAGGTTATTGGTATAGGGAGAACAAGGTTTCAGTTTTAGTAGAAGTGACTTGATGTAGGCTGTGGAGACAAAGTTAAGATTGAAAGGGGCTGTGTTGCATGTGTAGTGAGTGGTGTGAGGGTGATTATGGCTTTGGGAGGGTTGGGTACGTTTTTGAATAGATTCGATGAAGTGGGTATTAAGTAAGGTGGCAGTTTCTAAGGGATAATTATTAGGGTAGGGGATGGGGGTGGTAGGTTGACCTGGATTTAAGATTTTATCGATGGTATGCTAGAATGTTTTGGGGTTAGACTTTTGGGAGAACTCGGGAGTATAAAAGTAAGTTTTCTTGTCTTTGTTAATTGCTGTTTTTGCTAGATTTCTTAATTCTTTATATTTTTTGTAGGAATGTTGCCGAATTAGTTTTTAGCCATTTATTAATGGATTGTTGACTGGAATGAATGTACTCCTAGTTAAAGATGTAATGTTAATCTTTTTTGAAGTATAAACTCCATATAGCAACTCAGAATTTAAAGATCTCACAAATAATTTAAAATTAATGAGAATGTCTGTGACGTCAAATGTATGCCTGGGAATAAAAGTTAAACCTTTATTTAAGCCAGGAAGTTCATGTTCTGTAAGCGTATACTTAGATTAAAAACAACACAATTTAAGTCTGTGTTTCACTCCTGGTGGTCATTCTCTGTCCTATAGATCGTGTTCTGGAATGTCCACGATTTTTTTTATTTGTCAACTTCGTGGTGGTGGTATCACTTTGTTTTATTACCTTTTTATTTGTCATTTTGTATATCCGGCTTTATCTATGTGGTGGTACATGTTTTTATTATTCTTAGAAGTAGAGGCTCAAGGAGATGTGGGTGTTGTTTTGAAAGAGTGCATTTGGGGATGCTGAGAGTATTTGTTATGTGTACTGCATCTAGGAGGTCTTTGGAGGTTAGGAAGGTTACATTTAAGTGCCTTAGCATATGTTTTTTTTTAAACATCTTTATTGAATTATCACTGGTGCAGTGGTAGCATTGTCGCCTCACAGCAAGAGGTTCTCCCGTGCGATTCTCGGCTGGAGTGCGTTCTGTGTGGAGTCTGTATGTCCTCCATGAGGTCGAGTAGCGTTTGAAAGACATACGTGAAGGGGCATGCCTTCATTGAAGGTTGGGTGACGAGCTGGCACCTCGGCACTGTAAAAATCTACTGCCAATCATTAGCGGACCAGAGTTCCGCTGTGGCGACCCCTAACCAGGAAAAGCTGAAAGAAAAACAATTGAATTATCACTTGAGACACAGGCAAATTTACATTTATATAAAAGTAATCAAACCATGTTAACAAGTTCACATTTAGGCTTCAGCATATGTTGATCTATATGTCTGCTTTGAATTGTGTGTGATGGGTGCAGCATGTGTACTACTGACAACCTTATTGGCATTAGGAGCAGTTTTATGTGAGAGCTTTGCCACCAGTGACAATGTGTAAATACCTCTCTCACATACCATATCAGTTTGTTTTGATTACTGACTAGTTGTCAGTAAATGAGGCAATGTCTACATGGTACTTATCCACCAAGCCGGTAACGGAGAGAGTAGGAAAGTTCATATCCATGGCAACAGACCCTTTTTTATTGATTAGACAGTTGGAGAGAAAATGTCAGGAGTATCTTGTTTGCAACTCTGGGGCAGTGCTTGTCACTGTAAATTAGTCGTCCTGTGTGCAACTAGGTATTGGAGAAATTTCAATGGTGCTTTTACAGGAACAATGTCATTCAAGGTGTCTATGTCTATACAGGGCACTGCCAAATGCCTGGGGGGAAACTAGTAAGTATACCCTGATGATTTATGGGCATAGTATTTAGGCAGATATTCTGAAGTTCGAAACAAATCAAGCAGCACTTATTGAAAACAAAGAATTAGCTTATCAAGAATTATGAAAAGGGGGGAGTCGCATGAATGGCTACTGCCTGGCTACTACTAATGCTGGTCTCAGCACAGCTTCACTCTGTTGGGATACAATGCTCCTTCACTCTTTCTCTCAGCATAAGCAAAACATTAGCGCCAATCCCAAGATGAAAAGCAGGCCACAGCCTGTTTGATGATCCACTGTCTAGTCTCAGATGATGCAAGGGTCGGTAGGCTTGTTATAGCCTATTACTGCTACATGCTTTGAATAGCAACCAAACAATCAGGAATGTCAAGCACATACATTCACTGACCAACCAGAAACAGTTAGGAATCAATGCACTATGCTACTTCTCTCACTAGGAGCAAAATATAAGCACAGATTCTAAGCTGGCACCTTTGAAGGAATTATTAGGCTTTCAGGTGATCATCAGTCTCCAGGAAATCATGTCCCTATGCTCCTTCTCTCACTAAGAGCAAAACAGAAGCACTAATCCAAAGATGACTACTCAGAAGCAGAATGTGGGCTCTGCAATAATGGGTGGTCTTGGAGTAGATGTTGCAGATTTTAAAGATAAGGTGAAAAATGGACTAATATCCTAAGATCTTCAGTGTTCATTCAGCAGTTAGATATGAAAGCGGGGATAAGTTAAGATTTTGTTATCTAAGTGGAGAGCCAGTAATTTTAAAAGGGCAAGATACATTGGAAGAGGGTGGGCACTTTGTATTCTGGTTCCATGGAATACAGTGGGATGGCCATTAAGTTTAAATAGTTGAAGGAGAGTGATTTCACAAAATACTAATTCTGTGCTTATTCGCAACAGCCAACGAAATGGGAGAGGGAATGAGATATGTGGTCAAATTAACATAAGGGCCAGGCAACTGGAAAGACAGTTGAGTTTACAAACAAACAGCCCCAGGGTGGGATGGTTGATAAAAACTTAATTTCTGTGTGACTCAGAAGAGCCACAGCTGCGGTCTCTTTCCTATGTTAAATATGCAATTAAAAGCAGAATGCAAGTAAACCACAGTGCGAAGAAAACTAATCACAATATACAAAATACAAGAAGGCAATAAAATAATCCAAAATACAAGAAAGCAAAAGCAAATTAACATTGCCCTCACAGCAAGTTGTTACAGAGTCTGGGTTTTATAGGGCCTAGAGCATGGAGCAGATTTAGGGAAGATCTTAATATCTAAGATTTATACAACATTAAAAGAAGAGTAGGTAGGTGAGGATGATAAAGTAGGACTGCAGTGGGAAAGGATTTTGGGAAGACCTCTCCCATTGGAGCACCGAAGAAAGGTCTGCTTAATGTGGAGGAGAGCCATTAGCATGAGAAAATGTCAGAATATTTGTATGAAGTGCCTGTACAAATACTTTAATACACCAGCTAAAATTCAGCAGATGTTGCCACAGGTCGATGGGTATTGTTGAAGTTGCAAAACGGTGAAGAAGGGAAATTGGAAGTGCACATTCTGGAGTTGCAGGGAACGCAGACCTTTTATAAGTGATTCAGAAATTATTATTACACTGATAGAGGGAGAGATAAGATGTGATGGAGAAAAACTTTCTTAGGGATTGCATAAGCATACCTCTCAACTGTCCAGATGTTTGCCTCACATTTTATCTGTTCCTTATGGATTTTGGGCAAATCACTGGGATGAACTGAGGGCCTCCTTGGTCCTCTTCAAAAGGAACCTTGACGATTGGATGGGAGATAGGAAATTCACCCCAGGGATCACGTCAGTCACCCTGCAACACAGGGGTCTAGGGAAGTAAATATTGTGGAAAGAAATATCTGGGGAATTGTTATGGCTAGGCTTGTATAGGCCCTAGGGCCGATAGCCTAGTACCAACCTATGAGCCTATGAACCTATGAACCTATGAAGTCATTAAATATTGACATAAATTTGAGTTTCAGACATATTGTTCCATAAATGCATGCTAATTCAAATCTTGTTATTCTAGCAACTTTCTAAGTTTATATTAGTAGTATTTAAAATTTGTCCTTATTTTTGGGCCTTTGTTTTCTTTCAGGCTTTATCCAGATTTCTTGCAGTGAGGGGCTGAGAGGTATGTGTACACAGGACTTACGTCAGAAACTATAAGAATCAGTGTGGATAATGACTAATAGCTAAGAAGGCCATCACAAAAAAGTGGAAGAGTTTAGAAAGTGCCACTTTCTAGGATGTAATAATATTAGTAAGATAAGCAGGGGAGGAGGATGGGTCATTAAGAAGGAATAAAACAAAAAATAAAAATCTGTGCAAAATGGGCAAGATGGCAGAGAATAGAAGAGCCACATGGGAAAATATAGACAGACATATCTTTAAAAAAAACCTTGAGCAATGAATGCCCACTGCTGTTTGTAAATAGTTGTAAATAGCAGAGGGGTTTCTCTTTTCTTTTCTTTTTTTCTCTCTCTTTCTTAGAAGATGATTTTTTCTTTTTTTCAAGATGTGCTGAGTAAAACGTGTAAGGGTTCGTTTGGGGAATAGGCATATTGTTGCATGCAAGTGGTTCTCCTGTTTGATTCTCGGCTTGGGTGCCTTCTGTGCGGAGTCTGCATGTCCTCCCTGTGGTTGCGTGGGTTTCCTCCGGGTGCTCCGGTTTCCTCCCACATCCCAAAGACATGCACTAGGTGGATTGGACACTCTAAATTGGCCCTAGGTGTGAGGGTGTGCATGTGTATGCCTTCTGTGGAAGATTGGGCGCCATGCTGGCAACTCGACACCGTAAAACCCCACTGCCTATCATGGGCGGACAGATGATCCACTGTGGCGACCCCTAACTGGGAAAAGCCGAAAGAAGAAGAAGAAGAAGAAGTTGCATGTTGTATGTTTATTCTTTTGTGTTATAATATTTTGGTAAATGCAGGGGGTTGCTATTTTTCACACATGTTGTATATAGAATTTGTTGTTCAATAGATCACAAATCAGTTACTCTCATGGACATACTAAAATGAATATTTTTTATTTCTAGAAATATGACCATATAGATGGAAATTGTAGTACCTAAATGACTGGCGTAAAAAACTAATGTGTTAACTCAAATGAATAATTACTGTAGATGTAAATGAGGCCTGCTGGTTGAGATAAAGCATTTTATAAATGTATGCAATATTAATATTACTGATGTTATAATATTGTTTAGATTGTGACTGAAGTTTGGTTGAAGATGAAAAATTATGGAAAAATGTAAGCCCTATTATAGGAATGAAGGACATTAAAGAGCAAAAGAAACAGTAGAACAATAATAAAATTCATAGAATATGTCACTGTTAAACGAAATACAAAAATAAAGAATAATACTGTTTAGAATTACTAAGGAATACTGCCTCACAACAAGAGGTTCTCCGGTTCGATCCTCGGCTGGGGTGCCTTCTGTGCGGAGTCTGCATGTCCTCCCTGTGGTCGCGTGGGTTTCCTCCGGGTGCTCCGGTTTCCTCCCACATCCCAAAGACATGCTGCAGGTGGATTGGACACTCTAAATTGGCCCTAGGTGTGCGTGTGAGTGTGCCTTCTGTGGAAGGTTGGGCGCCGGGCTGGCAACTCGACACCGTAAAACTCCACTGCCATTCAATGTGCGGACAAGGTGATCCGCTGTGGCGACCCCTAACCGGGAAAAAGCCGAAAGAAGAAGAAGAATTACTAAGGAATACATGGCATATTTGGAGGGTTGCCATTCAGTAAGAAATAAATGTTGACTCACAGAGGCCGATTCAGAAAATTACACCTCATGGTAACCATTTCCTGTTCACAGACTGTCCTACCATGGTGCTTCAGCACAAAGACATGCAACACTGTGGTGGGTCATGTCAGCATCCATGCTAAATGCTACTGAGGCGTTCTGGGAAACAGGCATATGTCAACTAGCTATGTGCCCCCTTGAAATGCCTGTGGTGGGGCATTTATGCATCTGAGCAATTCAGAAGGTGGCTTGGTTTTGTAAAGTGACATGGCCAATCACAGCCACTTGTGTTGATAAATATGGCCACAAGCTCATATTGACTCATACTGACTCATCGCCAAGGATTTTAGCCAACAGGTGGTATTGGGGTATGTGTGTGCATGCATGTTTGTATATGGGTCTGCAATTGTGAGTAGATATATGTGTGTGTTTGTCTGTGTATCTACCTAGGAGATCACAGCAAAGTGGATAGATACAGGATATGTGGAGAAGGAGTGTGTGTGTGTTTGTGAGTGGGTGGAGGTTCTATGTATGTGTGTGTGTGTTTGTGAGTGGGTGGAGGTTCTATGTATGTGTGTGTGTGTTTCTGTGTATTATATATATATATATGGATCTATCTTAGTACATGATTTTTCACACAATACAAAATTAAATTAACCCAAAACAAAACATCGTCATTTAATTTAACGAGAGAGAGAGACAGACAGACACACAACACACCATCGCACGACACAACATACCAACAACACAAACAAACAACACAACCAAACACACAACACTCACACACACACACACAAAACAACACAAAACAAACACTAACCTAACAAACAAACAACCCCCCACAAACCCCTACCACTCCCCAACCCCGCCGTCCGCTACTACCACTCACTCCCCCCCTCCGCCCTAACTCCTACCCTACTACACAACACCACTCCCTACTCCCCTACAAACACCAAAACACTCACACGCCTCCTAACCCTCTTACTACTCCTACCTTACCCTACAACCACCTACCTCCCTAACTACCCCTACCCTACCCTTCACCCAGCACTACTGCCTTTCTTACTTACTCTTTCTCACTACTGCAGACTTACTTCCATCTTGTCTTCCTCCCCTTTCGCAGCTTCGATTCCGTGGTCGGCGATAGGGTCGGTTCGATCTTCTGGTCCCTCTTTCTGATTGTCATTTTCGGGTGTTTTGACGGATACATCGATTGTGAAATGTCGATGTACTAAGATAGACCCATATATATATATATATATATATATATATATATATATATATATATATATATAGACACACATGAATATGTGAATGCAGGTGTGTAGGGGGGCTGTAACACCTCTACCCTCTCCTAGACTAATTAGCAAATCTTGGAATATTGAGAAGGTGGGGAACACTAGGCACCATGGCTGCACTGCATATTGGTACTTTAAGGTTCTTAGAGAGAAAAAAAAAAGACGGTCTGTGTCAGAGAGAATGTTAGACACCAGAGATACTCTGCTTACTGTCCCTTTAAGACATTAAAAAAGAAAAAGAAATGTGACATGGTCAGGGGGATTTAAATTTAGGGTTGTGTGCACAGTTGAAATGGGAGTAAGAAAGGGTGATATGAATAATACTTTGGAGTTAAAAGAATATGAGTGGATTGTTAGACTCCATGCTGATGTGAAGCCTGGCCTTAACAATGCTGTTAGCTTAAAGCCTGTATTGATGAAAAGACAAAGAGAGAGAATTTGATTTTAGTTAGTGTAGTGTATTAATTTTAGTAAGACATTTATATGTGTATATGTTTATATGTCATATATATGAGTGAATGTTTTGTATGTATTTATTAATGTGATTTATATTTTTGAATATAGTTGGAATGTTTAGATTTAATTAAATATGTCTGGAAGTTTTAAATTGTTATATTTTAATTACTTAGTTCTTTAAATTTTAATTAATGGATAGGTTTGTTAGGCTGGCTGAAACATGTGATTAATTGAGTCTCCTATTTAAAGTTTGAAAAGGATGTTGGTATTATGTACTGATGAAGGGTGTGGACCCGAATTCTTTACAATAAATTATTTGGTGTGCTAAGTGCTTGTTTGCTGTATAGTTTCGTATTTGGATACAGTATCACCGGTGTCGTGACATTCTTCAGCAGGAACACCAGATGAAACTCTATCACCTGATACTATTGACAGTCTGTGAGGATCTATGATTTATGAGGGCAGGGACAAAAAATAAATAAAAAGAGGCATCGGGGATGTTCTGTCAACTCAGGGACAGGTAAGAAGTATGTTGATGTGCAAGTGTTTGTGGGAGAGTGAATCAGGGAAGTGGCTATGCTAAAAAGATGCACAGGCTAGCAGTGTTAAGTGCCACAGAAAAGTGTTGATTTGCGCTTGTGGTAGTTAAGGCTGCTTCGGAGACATGCAAATGAACTGATAATGATATCTTTTCTCATTGCAGCTAACATTATGTATGTATGTATTTATTGACATTTGTTAACCGGGTTAGTCCAACTGGGATTTTGTCCCATTTTCAGTGGAGACCCGAGGAGAAAAGCTCCAGAAAGTACAATATATAAGTACAGTAAGAAAACAAGTACTACAAACAATAATAGCAAACAATAGTAAGAAATGAACAACGACACGTGAAGATTATAACTGAAAGAAAAAATAAATTGGAATTTTTTTTTTTGTCTCTGTACATGTCTCTGAACTGCAAATGTGTGATAGTGTAAACAGCCCCTTTGTACTATATCTCTTACCACTAGTCCTGTGGTTCTTTCAGATGTTAAGAAAATAATAGCTTTTTATGCAGCGGACTACTATCACAGTGCACAATATTATCTTTCTCAAGTGGTACCTAGCTAGGGGCCTGATACCTGGTTGTACAAAACTGCCCAGATGAGCAAAAAGGTGTAGGTCCTTAAGACAGGGTCTGACATATGCTTTGTACTTTGGATGGCGTTATTATTTTCAGAGTATAGACTGGGCAGCATTTTCTTCTTGTTATAAGATTTCTTTTGGAAATTTTGTTAAGCTAAGATGTTTTGTTTTGTCTTTACAAAGATAGGTACTGTTGGATTTAATCTACATTGCGTTTTTCAAACTGGATAGTTAAACTCTTAACTTGTACATTGTCTTTTTTCTGTGTTTTCCCTTTTTCTGATGCCACTGTTACCTCAATATATGCTGAGCAGATCATTTGTACTTTGTTTTACTGCAACAGATTTCCCTTATTTGTTAATGTAACCTGGTTGTTACTGCATTTTCATTAATATAATGTGATTTACCACCTGACAGAGAGAATAAACAAATATGTATTACTGTCTTTTACATACCTCCTGGCAGTAATACAGCTACACTGGAAGATATCCTACATTGGAGATTCCTAACAATTCCACAAGAAAACATACTACTAGGTGATGTCAGTATCAATTGGTTTGACATGGCCTCTAAATCCTCTACATGGGTACATGCATTAACTTGCATGGTTTCACACAATTAATTAATATTCCCACACATTATATTCCTTATCAGATTCAATCCTAGTATTGGACTATAGCAAATTCTTTCAGCGACCATCTCACAATATATAAAATCAGACACCTGATATATTCACTTACAGAGCATGTTTGTAAAACAACACAAAGCCTATCCAAGTTCATAGGTTCATACTAAACTAACAGCCCTTCCGAGCCACTTTAAGCCTAGCCAATTATCCCTTGTGAGACTTAAACCCTGCACCTTGTATTTGTAAGGCAAGCACCTTAACCATTAGGCCACCCTCTGAACCCAGAAATATTCATTAATTGAGTTCTCATCTATTAATTGGACTATCCTAAGAATCCATCCTGGTGATGCTGTAAATGAATTCAGTACAACGTCTCTAAATATCCTAAATGGCCTTGCATCTCCTAGAAGGAGGAGACTAAAAACAAACAATGCAGTTTGGCTGTCCAAAAAGACTAGCCTGCTAATGCAGGACAGAGAAAATATAAAACACCACAAAATCTCAAAAGCTTCAGAACACTTCCGAATCATACTAAAAAAGCAAATAAATGAAGGCAAAAAAACTGCAAGAACTTTCAAAGTAAGCACAATCCTAAAAAATTCTGTTCAGCCATTAAAGAAATCTTACATCCCTACCAAAAACTCAATGCTAATCCCTCTCTCAGTAATTCAAAATTTGAAACTTCAATGGAATTCAACTCTTATTTCATAAACAGTATCGCATCCCTAACCAAGGATTTCTCACCATCCAATCCCAACCTTGCCTAATAGCCACATATCACCACATCCACTTTTTCATTCAAACATGTGCCCACATCCTACATAAAAATACTCTTAAGCAAACTCAAACCATGCTCTACTTCACCTGATCAACTTCCAATTCACTACCTTAAAAATAACAGTGGATAATATTGCCTGTCTTGTCTCAATCCTTATAAATACGTCAATTCAGGAATACCATATTCCCTCTCTCTGGAAAAAAAGTCACACATTATTCCTACACACAAAGGAAGAAATTCAACAGACATTACTAACTTTAGACCTATAGCAATAGAAACAATTGCTAAATTATCTCCTGTAGGAAGAACTGCTGTCCCCCACACACTGACATCTGCCCCCCATAGTACTAACACTACACTGCACTGCTAACCTTTATAGATACTGTCAATAAAGCTAGAAATAACAGAAAAACTAGTGTCCTCCTTATTTCTAAACATCTGTAAAGCCTTTGACACTGTTTGTCACAGCAAACTTCTACTTCAGGTGTCTCACTAGGTTTATTTCAGCCTGCCCTTCTGTGGTTCAAAAGCTACCTGTCCAATCTGTATCAGTCAGTAAAATGGCACTCCACCCTCTCTCCATACCTTACAGTCATTACCGGTGTATAACAAGGCTCTAGCCATGGCCCCCTTCTCTTTAACATTCTCACTTACACCCTACAGACATCCACACAATAAGCCACCCTAGTACAAAACACAGATGACTGAACACAGAAGGCATTATAAGAGATCTGGGAACACAGGTTGACAGCAACCTTTCTTTTGACCACCACATTGCCACTGTGGTCAGAAAGTCCTTCTATGTGACACATCTCATTACTAAGGGTTTTGCATCCAGGAAGATTAGACCAATCATTGAGTACAATGCACCATTTGGCATGTACCTCACTAAACACCTGCAACAACTGGAGAGGCCGCAAAAGTACCTTACAAAGAGGATCCTAGGCTTTAAACATTTGTCTTGTATAGACAGACTCAAAAAACTCCAACTATTCTCTGTCTCATATTGCCTACTTAGAGGCAATCTCTGCTTGATTTACAAAGTCATGTCTGACCCAGCTCTGTTAGAAATGCTACATCTAAAGAAATCCCAATCCCCCACACCACACGCTCCAATCGAAATGAACATCTGACAACCTGGCTCATGCCCATGAAATTACTCAGGAAGCTTTTACTGCCACTGAAATGTGGCTTCGCAACTTACAACTCATGCTCAACCCCCCAAAACAAGCTAGTTCTTTTTTCCCCAAATCCCTCTCTCATGAAAAAAATAAATAAATTCTCTCTCTTAATAGTACGACAATTGAAGTCATTCCTCATAACTAATTATTACGGATGATAATGGATGATAATCTAAAATCTGACTAAACTGAATTAAGAAAAAATCAACAGAAGCTAGGGATGCTTTACAAAGCCAAAAACTTCCACACCAATGCAGCTAAAACTGCACTTACCACTACTTACCTCCTCTCCTCCCTACTTTATGCTGCTCGCTTCTTTAATAACCTCCAGGCATCACAAAAATCAAAACTTGAACAATGCAATCGCAAAGTGGTTAAAATTACAGGAAATTACCCTTATAGAACACACCACTGTGTAGCACTAAAAAGCCTAAATTGGTTAGAGCCACCTCATCAACTAAAATGTACACAGCTTCTTGCCACCTAAACAATTTTCCAGCATCCATCTGCTTGTTCAGCACTAAATAACATTCTATGCATCTATGTTTCCATTCAGTCATTATGATCCAGTGACCAAAAACTCCTGTCTGTCTACAAACCTATCATATCTGCCGAGCATTGTCTGTAGTCCTACCATGTTCCTAAGGCCTGAAACCCCTTACTTGCATCCATCAGGTCAGTACCCTCCCTGCCATCCTTCAAAACCATTTGAAAGGACTTCATAGCCAAAGTCTTGCCCTATTCTTGCTCAGCCTTGGATAAACTCTATCCTTAAATATGACAAAGTAGCTAGTCATCCCATACATCTCCTCACTTTCCTTTCATAACTCACTCCTTGCTTCAGTCATTTTTTTGTCCTCTGACTCTGTTTCTAAATATGCTATACCTGTTTTTTCTCTTACTTCATACTGCAGTTCCTGTTTGTGTTATACTAACTAACCTTTAATTTCTCTATAAACTGGATTTGATTTCAGTAAATATTATATCACTGTCATTTAGTTGTATCTATGGAAAACTAAAAAAAACTGCTCCAAACCAAGACCAAAATACACGGACACCAAAGGTTAGCTCTTTCATTCATGTGAAAAACACTCTAACCACCCTAAAACAGCATTTAAATACTTAATTAGCAGTCACGTGACTGAATAATCATAATTTAAAAAGAAAGCTAATTTTTATAAATGTAAAAAAATACATACAAAAATCCCTATAGTGGAAATAGTAGAAGTAGAAAACATAATTAAAAAGTTTTTTGTACATTCTAATAAATGTCATAAATGAAGTTTTAAAAAACTTTATAGCTTAGTTTGCAAAAAACACTTTATGTTAATGGTGTTATTTAGACCTGGTGCAACATCTGCACCCAAGTAAATTTGCCATAAGGATTCTTTGCATTCTAACCAAGTTTTATAATCACCCGAAAAAGTTTCTTGACTGACAGTATCTATCACTGAAAAAACAATTTTTTTGAAGTCAATACAAATACCAGCATGTTTTGCCAAAGCATTGGTTTGTTCTTTTTTCTTAATTGCTAAAAGATGTTCATAAATACATCTTTTAAACACCTAGTAGTCTTTCCTATGTAATAACTTGGGCAGAATAAACATTGTGCAACATATACTACCGTTTCACTTTGACAAGCGTAATATCCTTTGGCCCAAAAAGTTATTTTCATGTGACTAAATTCCACTGAAGATGTGTTACTGATGTACCTACACTGCCTACAAGAATTACAAGAATAACTACTTTTTTTCTGAATAAGTGCACTTTTTGTGTCAGTTTTGTTATTGCAACCCTGTTCTAATAAACTCTTAATGTTTGTAACTTTTTTATAAGTAAACAGAGGTCGCAGTCCTATAATCTTGGCTAAATCTATATTACCTAGTACAATTTTCCAATTGTCAACTATAATTTTTCGAATGGTCCACATCTCGTTAACTATCGGAAGTGGAAATGAAAATGTAAAGCTGTTGTTCAAATTCTCGGAGTGGTCACTGATACCCTGTCTTTATTCAATAAATGACACCATTAACATAAAGTGTTTTTTGCAAACTAAGCTATAAAGCTTTTTTAAAACTTCATTTTATGACATTTATTAGAATATACAAAAAACTTTTTAATTATGTTTTCTACTTTTACTATTTCCACTATATGGATTTTTGTATGTATTTTTTTACATTTACAAAAATGAGTTTTCTTTTTAAATTATGATTATTCAGTCATGTGACTGCTAATTAAGTATTTAAATGCTGTTTTAGGGTGGTTAGAGTGTTTTTCTGATGAAGTTCACAGCATATTAAAGTGAATGAAAGTGCTAACCTTTGGTGTCCGTGTCTTTTGGTCTTGGTTTGGAGCAGTTTTTTAGTTTTCCAGTGATTTTGTGTCTTTTCAAGTTTTTTAAGTTGTATCTATCCTTAACCAATATTTTTACATTATGTCTAATTTGCTATAATTATTTAAACTGAAGATGTTTGTGTTATTTTTGAAGACTGTAAAATTATTGTTCTTAAAATGTTTTTTCAATACTTTGGAGGCTTCCATGGAAACTGGGCACCTACCCAGGTTGAATGTTCCCAGTAATCAAATGTCAATAAATAAATAATATTGAGGTCACCTATAATGCTAGGCTAGTTTACAATACTTTTATCCTTGCTTGGTAACATTTTTAACTTTTAACACAGGATTACAGCTTAGTTTAAATAACTGCTTTATAATGACTGGTGAAGAAGCCGATTTGTGCACGGGCAGAGATAAACAGTTTGACTGGATATGGGTACTTAACTACTGTCAACACAAAGTGCTGAAACCAATTGCCATGATTTGCTACAAACTATGTCAAGGAAAAGAGTGACAAGGAAGCAGTCCAATGGTGTGTCAGCAATTTAACAATTACTATTTTAATAGTCCCATGTCTGGGAAATATATTCATTGTATGAATGAAATATGCATGGTTAGTCTGTAAGTTAAAATATGCCAACATACACCATACTGATTCTGTTCATGAGGGTGTAATGCTAGAAAACTGCAGTTTGAGGCATCTCAGGCTGATGTTGATTTTTTTCTTTCTAGTGTTGTTAATCTTGGATTGAATTCTCAGAGCATTTATAAAAGTCTAGGATGATACATGAAGCTTTGCCTACAGAGTGACACAGCTTCTGCATCACTAGGCCCTCCTGTACAATATGAATCTGATGTTAATGTGTTCTGATGAGCATCTGTGGATGCTTCAAGCACCTGGCTTCAGTCCATAACAGTACATAAAAATGGTCTGGGCCACAGTCATATCCACTCTGTTAGAAAGGTTTATGTACCAGCATTACTTTATAGTAAAACATGCAAGATTTTAAACTAAATATAATTCTCAGGTTATATTCTCAGAATTCCGTATAAAAGGATCGTACACACTATTTAATCCTAGAGTTCTTACGCATCTAAAGAGAATTTTGAGCATATGACATATACATTTTTCATCTGAACACTTTGTCTTAAAACTGCAGACTCAATTTTTATTCACAAGCACAACAAATTTATCAGAGGGTCACTTGTGGAGAAGAGCGTTTCCATAGTTACAAAGTGCACTTGGTCTCAGTAGAAAAATGTGCTGATGTTATGATCAGGATGTTGTACCCCCCCCCATACACATACACACACACACACACACACACACACACACACACACACACACACACACACACACACACACACACACACACACACACACACACACACACACACACACACACACACACACACACACACACACACACACACACACACACAGTTATGTATACATAAAAGACATGTAGATGATACCGGCAAGGAAAATGAACTTAAATTAAAATAATATGTTTAAAAATTCAGTAATGCACTGTAGATCACAATAAAATTACGTCCACTTTGTCTCATTCATTACATGCAGCCTAGATTTAGTGCAGCTACAAACAGCTATTACATTTCCTCTATTCAGTATTTATTGAACATGGCAGATAGCACTTTTAAAATATATACAATGAGAAGACAAGTCTATGTGAATGTTCTTAGAGAGAAGAATTTTGCTTGCTTGAAGTCTGATCAGTTAATCAGATAAGGCACGGGAATCTCCTGCACCTGAAAGCCATTGCTTCTGTGTAACTGAGGACAGAGGTGAACTCTTTGGGAAGACTTTGCATAAACAATGTGGGATGTAAGTGTTTGCAATGCATAAGAAAATGAAATGCAAATGAAATCCAGTCATTAAATTAGTAGGACCCACTAGATATTAACTGCTTATTTCACAGTTTGTATGGGGATACTGATCTAAGTGAGCTGCTGAAAATCATATAATGGGAAAATAAGACCCAGGACTTCAAGTCAGAATAGTTTCACAACTTGTTTCTGTAGCCACTGATCCAAATTTCCAGCTAACACTATGGTTTTGAGATATTTATCTTCCTACTAGGCAGAGCAGCAAGCTGTTCATACTGAGATATTACAGGCGTACCATGTTAACTGCCTGAATCAGTCAGATAGATGTTGACAGAGATGTCAGGAAGCATGTTTTAATGAAAACTATTCATGAATGAGCAGTGGTAGGTTTGCATATAAACACAGAAAAAATGCATATAAAATAACATAGAAGTATCAAGGACTGGCAGATGTACAGCTCTGTAGTGATAAAAGGTTGCCAAAACATATGATTTAAAAGAATTTTACGCGTAAATGTTTCCCTTTATGATGGTATAACAAAACACCAAACTGAAAGAACTGTGAGATGTTAATCTATGAGGCTCTGTACCTTTATAATAAATTTTCCTCTCCTTCAAAAGATGGTATAAAAACACCTTGATTTTGCATGGGTGGGTGGTAGTTTATCTGAGCTTTGTTCTTGACATTTCAAATGTTTCAGATGGTTACCATTGTTCCAAGTCTGTCATTTAGCTATTGAATAATAATTGAAAAAGTGAAGCTGTTCATTTAGCTCCATCCAACTGCTTTGTTAGTTAACTCATTACTTATGTGGTTAATACAAAATTAACAACACACAACAGTGCTGCTCAGTGTGTGAAAACAAAGCAAAAATGGATTAAAAATACAATAGTGAAAAAAAAAAATAAAAGTTAAAATTGAAGTTTCAGACAGAACTCTTCTTTGGATAGAATGTGTAAGACAACAGTCAAATCTTAATGTACTGCTATTATCCCCCCTTCTATCACTATGTTTTGGGCTATCCACTTCCACTCCCCACCCCAGTGTTAAAATATTTAAGTATAAGATACTGGCAGGAGCCTATATTGCCATAGAACAAAATATGACTTTAAGAAACTCTAGTTTTCACGTTTTACCAATGCAGTGAAACTTCTGTACAGCAGATCCATCACTCTCACTTGCTCCATCTGTTGTTGCCCTCCTTTCTTTCAGTATTTCTATCTCTACTAGACTGGGTGCACACCTTGACTTATGAAGAGCTCATGGTGAATAAGAGCTTGCACTCTGCATTATTTTCACTGGGAATTTCATCCCAGTTTGAACATGGCCATCTCTTAACATTTTGTGCACTAATTTTCATTATATCCTTGGTGGGAATTAATCTCATGCCTTGTGCCATTGCAATTGTTCTGCTCTATAGAGAGAGGTAATTTGTATGCAGCATTTGGAGCAATCACCTTTTAGGATGTAAAAAGCATGCGGTAAAACTGCCATGACTTTATATGATATGGCCCAAAGTGAGAATGTTTAATGTTTGCGGAAAGGACATTTTCAGTTGCTTAAAAGCAAGATGTTTTAAGTTAGTAAATACTTGTCTGCAAACTTCAAATATTTTGACCCCAAAACAGCAAAATATTCTCATCATCAGAATATTTGGTAACTTTATTAACAAGTAATTTTCAAATATATGCCTTTTTATTCCCCCCCCCAAAGAAAATTTTTGTTTACCATGTAATTTGATTTTATTTTACCTTTTTGTTAACTGGTTTGGTATGCTGGTCTGAAGACACTTTTCAGCTGCAACTCGATCAAGAAGGCAACAAAAGGCAGTCATGTTTACATAATTTAATGCAATACAATACAACACATTCTACAAGATACATAGTATAAAGCAAAGTAAAAAATACACTTTTGCTACAAGGTATTTTAAGACATACATGCCCATAATAAGATTAGTAAATTTTCTAGCAGCCAAGAAGTTGAGTGTCATTCTTTTTATATACAAAAATGTCGTTCACAAATGGATATTTCAGAACAAATATGCTAGTACAGGGCAGACTGTGTGCACATAGTCTGTGGTAATTCAGGCATTTTACAGTTAATGGCTTTGATAATTTAAAGGGAGTAAATATCTTCCCAGCAGTTACATAAGGCAGCACTTGGGGAGTCAGGCATACAGTGTGTCGTTTCCCACTGTTTATTGCCAAAGAGGTAACAGTCGTACTCCTGGTTTCCAGTGTATTAAACAATTACCCAGCTGTATAATCAATGTAATTACATGAGTATAATTACTAAATTCTTAGTTAAGATAGAGATACTTATAAATTATGAGCATGAAGATGTTTACTCTTAATGTGTGTATAAGGAAATTCAAAAAATACTAAAACTCGACTTAACTGTAGGCCATAAGTAATTTAACAAATGCAGCAACATAACCTTTTTCACTTTCAATATTTTAAGCATGAAACACATCAGCAACACTTCTGTACACATTATGAATCTGATGGCTGTCAGTTGACTAACATGAAGCTGTGTTTTGCTTTCATTGCAGTAGTAAAGTTTGTATTATTATTGAGTACCATTTGTTGGTGCAGAGAAACAGTATTTGTCTATAATACTAATTAGCTAAGATCAAACAGTGTCCTGGGGTTCTGATGGGCTGAGTTGGAGGGGAGGACTGACTAGAAAAAAGTATGTTTTTATATTTGGCAAAGGTATGTCAGGGTTAGCCAGTAGCAATACCTAAGTCCTAAACTTGGAGAAAGCAGATGACAAGGTCCCAAAAAAAGCTGATCTGGGCAGTACTGCAGTGGTTTGAAGTCCCAGAAACATTGTTAGAATTAGTGCAGGCTATGCCCAAGGACCCAATGACTCAAGTACGAACAGTGTTCGGCCTCACAGAGGGGTTCCCAGTGGGAGTGCGTGTACACCAGGGTTCAGCTCTGTTTCCACTGCTGTTTATACTGGTGATGGACTACATTAGCAAACTGGTCAGAGGGGACAGATCAACAAAGCTGCTGTATGTAGACAATATGGCAGTACAGGCCGACTCTGAGCTAGAACTTCAGCAAAGGATAGGAGAATGGAATGCAAATCTGAAGGCACATGGGATGAAACTAAGCACAGATAAGACAGTGGTAATGGCAGCAAATTGGGGAAATCAGTAGAACCTGAGAATAGAGATAGAAAGGAAGATAGTGGAACAGGTAAACAGCTTCACATATCTGGGAGGGGTGGCTGAGGAGAAGGCAAGTCTGAATGAAGAGGGCAAAGCTAGAATCAGTGGGGCTGCAGCCAACTGGCAGAGTGTTAGGTGTAGTCTATGACAGAAGAATTGAACAACTGAAAAAACACCAAGCACAGTCGAGAACCAGAATTCTGGTTCTTGGCTGGGTATGACAGAAGAATGCCAAAGAAGCTAAAAAGTAAGGTGTACAGACAGTGGTGCGACCAGTACTACTGTATGGTATAGAAACCTGGGCAGTAAAGGCAGAACCATTGAAGAAGCTAGAGGTGATGGAAATGAAGTACCTGAGAAGGGTGGTAGGATCCACACTGTGGGACAGCCAAAGAAATGAGGACATTAGAGCAGAAGCCAAAGTAGCTCCAATTGCAGAAAAGATCAAAGAGAACAGATTGTGGTGGTTTGTGCACATGTGCAGAAAAGCAGAAGGCAATCTGGTGTGGAAGGTTTGGGACAGACATTAAGAAGGTAAGAGGAAGCGAGGACATCCAGCAAAAAGGTGGATGGATTGTGTGAAAGAAGATCTGTGACAGTCAGGTATGACCATTGAAGAAGGCAGGAGTGTGGCACTGAATAGAGAGTGTTGGCAACAGTTAACACAATACCCCGACCCCATGTAGAAAAATGGGAAAAAGTGGGCTGATTATGATGATGATGATGAATACGTACGCTGTTATCTATCAACCTTTTGATTTTCTTTTTGCATTTTTTTACTCTCTCTCCCTAGCCCTGAGTAGCATCCTGCCATCACCCAGAATGATGCCGCAGGACAAGGACAAAATGATTGACTTCAACAATTGGCTAAGCTTCTGGTGCCATTCTAAAGGGATCCAGTATGTCTGCCTTGGATGACATGGTCGACAGACTACGATGCTTTGCCAGAGATGATCTGCACCTGTCACACCTGGGATTCCAGATTCTGGCTAACGTTCTTGCCGCCCCTATAGTTCCTTTTTTGGGCAAGGTTCAGGTGACAAATTCACCACAGTAACAGGAACAGGCAAGCAAAAACTGAGGGTAATGCTACTCAATGCTAGAAGTCTAAATCTCAAAATGCACTCACTCGAGGCACTCCTTAAAATGGAGAACATTGACCTCTGTGCAGTGACTGAGACCTGGTTCAAGGCTCCAGAGAGCACCCCTGCACTACCAGGCTATAACTCATACCACACTTTTCGGCCATGTAACCTGGACCAGAACACCAAAGGCAGAGGTGTGTCCATATTTATTAAGGATATCCACACCTCCAGGCTAGTTGCTCAGCATAATGCAGCCAAGGTTATCCAAGTGCAACTAACTCTAGGCAAAACTGCAATCCAAATTGAAGCTTGCTACAGATCACCCACCATGACCCAGGATTCCCACTCCTCTTTTCTTGATGTACTGGAAAATATTAGGGTTCAACCAAATATCAAAAATAATGGGCGATTTCAACTACCCCACCATTAACTGGGAAAACTACTCATGTACCAACTCCTTCGCTCAACGGTTTCTGGAATTCATCAACTCCAATGCCCTGGATCACCTTATCCACACCCCCACCAGGAGCAACAATATCCTAGATCTAGTCATTACCAACATGAGTGACCGGTGTTCCACACCTGAAGTCAACGCCTCATTGGTCCGATCCGACCATAAGCTAATTACCCTAGATATCCACATCCTGCCCCCACCCCCCATTAAGGAAACCATGGTAAAAAATTTCTCCAAAGCCAACTTCATGCTTCTTAAGACAGAAGTGGTGAACTTCATGATACCCATGCAGATGGACAATACAGTTACGACTACTGAATCCTACATAATTGCACTTTATACGCACTTACATGAGTGCATAGATCGTGCTATCCCAAACAGAACCAAGACGCTATCCTCCAAAAAAAGGAAGCCAATCTGGTGGTCCCCTGCCATAAACAAACTATACAACAGAAGGAAGAAACTGTTGCAAAAGAGAGTAAAATCCCATGAGTGGAGAAGCTCCCTGGTCAGCCTTAAGAAGCTGCGATCCTTGATAAAATCCTTCAAAGCTAGTTATGAAAAAAAATCACCACTGATTCTAAAGACAACCACAAAGCATTTTATAGCTATATCAAGAATTTCAATGGCAACACTCAGATCTGCTCTGAGTTACAGCACAATGGCACTAAATATACAGACCCAACTGATATTGCCAACATCCTTGCAGATAGGTTCAGTGCTAAACTTACCCCCCTCTCACCCCCTAAAGAGCCCATCTCTATACTGGAAGAATGCAAAGTTCCTGTAATCATGGCTGCACAGGTAAAAACCACACTCTCCAAAGCCAAGAACACAGCATCCATGGGACCAGACAGCATCCCAGGCTGCATTCTACATGAACTCCAGAATGAACTGGCACCCCACCTAAGTACCATGTTCAATCATAGCCTCACCTCAGGCTTTGTGCCTGCTGAATGGTGCACAGCGACAGTCATCCCACTCCAAATGGGGGAGCCACTACAGACCCCGGGAACTACCGCCCCATTAGCCTGATGAGCCTGGTCTGCAAGGCCATGGAATGTATCATCAGGGAACTTATAAACAAAGACATTGGTAATCTCCAAACTCTGGACTCCACCCAGTTTGGGTTTGTAAAAGGCAGATCATGTCTCCTAAACCTGATAGATTTCTTTGAAGCAGTCACCAAAGCCGTAGACAAGGGTAAGGTGGTTCACACAGCCTATCTAGATCTTGCCAAGGCTTTCGACACCATCCCCCACTCTGGAATTATAGATAAATTCACTAAACTAGGTATAAATCCCTTTGTCACAAGATGGGTTGCCAACTGGCTCACTGGCAGAACCCACACTGTGAAAGTAGCAGATTCCAAATCTGACTTCAGACCAGTGACAAGTGGAGTACCACAGGGTTCAGTCCTGATTCCTGTTCTGTTTGGTATCTACTTCTCTGAGGTACAGGCTAACACAGAAGGTCTTTGGCTAATGAAGTTCGCAGATGACTGCAAACTAGGAGCCATAATCGAAACTTCTAATGATGTGGACATCCTACAAAAGGGCCTCACTGAGACAGATGCCTGGTGTTAAAGCCATGGCCTCAAGCTCAATGTCAAAAAGTGCATTGTCATCCTCTTTGGTAAAAACTCTGTACCCATGAACTACAACATAGGCAGTAGTATACTTAACACCGAAAGTGTGTTAAGAGACCTTGGGACACAGGTGGACAGTAGTCTCTCCTTTGATAATCACATCACCACAGTAGTCAGGAAATCCTTCTACGTGGCACATCTCATCACAAAAGGTTTCTCATCCAGAAAAAAAGAGGTCATTGTTCCCCTCTACTCATCACTCATTAGACCCATTATAGAGTACAACGCCCCTTTTGGTATGTACCTCATAAGACATCTACAACAACTGGAAAGGCCGCAGAAATACCTCACAAAGAGGATTACTAACCTCAAACAAATGCCCTACGCAGACCGTCTCAAAAAACTCCAGCTTTACTCCGTTGCATATCGCCTACTCAGAGGTGATCTCTGCCTAACATACAAATCTATGTCAAAGCCAGAACTGTTAGACATACTCCACTTAAAGAAATCCCATTCCCTCCAAGCTACACGCTCTAGGGACCTAAACCTTGTCACCACAATAAACAGAACATGCCGGAGGGATAGATTCTTGTCCCAGAGACTTCCCATACTCTGGAATAAACTACCTATCTATATCAAACAAAGCTCCTCATTAGCACTCTTCAAGAAAAATCTTGATGATTGGATGGGAAATAGGAAATTCACCCCTGGGATCACCTCTGTGGCTCTGCTTGACAGTGGCATAGGAAAATAATTTTCTTGGGTGGCAAAAAGCCAGGATACCTTTTTGGCTGGGCTTGCATAGGCCCCAGGGCTAATAGCCTAGTACCTACCTATGAACCTATGCAAATATTGATCCTCAGGGTACTCCAAGCTGTGATGCAGAGATATAGTGGTACCATTGGATAAACTGTGCATGTTAGATTAGGTTGCTACAGAACCATGCTGACATGTTGCAGGTCATGTTTATTTTGGACAGGTAGCAGGTTAGGAGGTTATGATTAACCATGTCAAAAGTCTTTGTTAAATGGAAAAATATACACCTGCTTTGGTGTCATTGTTCAGGTGCAGTCTGATGTGATTGGTGACAGTAGAGCTGCTTCTGTATTGGCTACTGGGAACTAAAACTAGGTAGTGGTGTTATTAAGAGGGAGCAAAAGCTGGATGGGGAAGGGACAGAAGCTGGGAGTAGATTTTTACAGACAGGGGTCAGAAGCACTCTGTAGGATTACTATACAGCAGATACAGTAAGAAAGGTTTGAGCTTACATTGTTTGAGTACAACGGTAAAGCAAATGAGAGAGAGACAGAGTTCATCTCTAGGCCATAGGGCAAAGGTTGCCACGAAGATGTCCATGTATCTAAGCAAGTGGAAGAAAGAAGACAGATTAAGTTACTGCATATACTTCTGTTAAGAGATAAAGATTGACTGATTTAGCTCAAGACACATTAGTGATATTTGTCTAATGGTGATGCAGCTCCATGGTAAAAAAGGAGACATATGAATTCCTGCAAGATGACAAAGGTTTGGATGGGACATTCACAACTAAGGATTTTGAACCCAGAGCCTGGTTGAATTTGTTATCTGCACAGCTGGGTGTAAAGCTGAACTCAGACAGAAAACAAGTGGGCAACTGTCCATGAAAGGCAAGTTCTATTAAAGTACTACCTTGTAGGTGAGGCTACATCTCTGAGGTAGCCGGTGCAATGATAACACAATATAAGAAACATGGGTATGTCGGCTAGCCTAATTAGTACTTTGGCTATATTATTCGGAAGCAGATGTAACCAACATAGGTCCACCCGATATGAACACAGACTAAGGGTAATAATATAGCGCAAAAGGTGTGTAGCAGAACTGGCAAAAATGATGGGAATCAGATACTGTGTCACAGACAGATATTAAAGGAAACAGTTTTTTTTTGGGTGACACCAGGACCGTATGTATAAGACCTGCATCAAAAATGTTCCCTACATTTTACATGGAGGTAACAGGTTTTATTTCGGAGTTACTCACAGCCATTCAAAATATTGTCTTAAGTGTCAGAGTGTGTGTGTGTGTGTGTGTGTGTGTGTGTGTGTGTGTGTGTGTGTGTGTGTGTGTGTGTGTGTGTGTGTGTGTGTGTGTGTGTGTGTGTCTGTCTGTCTGTCTGTGTGTGTGTGTGTGTGTGTGTGTGTGTGTGTGTGTGTGTGTGTGTGTGTGTGCTAAAACCTTGGTTTTATCAGGGGTATTTATTGATATTGATTTGCTAAGAAAGTGTGACTTGATATAACTTTTTCAGCAGGGGCCTGGAAGAAGAACTGGACAACAATTACATTTTAATTAGTAAAACAAGCAACAATAATACAGTATAAAAGCACAATTGCACTTTAATATATCATAAAGTGTAATACAGTATTACTGACAAATACATACTAGCTTCAATCATCACTGACAGAAATTGAGACAGCAGAAGGAAGTTTTAAGTTATAGCACTGCGGGCACAAATTGCACTACAATGATGTAAGGGTAAGTATAGTAAATTATGTTGTAGGGAACAAGTAGCAGAAGTATGGAGATGAGATTTTAGCTGTGTCATGAAGTTAGGTAAATTGTTAGTCTGTTTTAACTGCAGAAGGACTGTTATTCCATAGTTTTAGATATACACTGAGTATGCATCACTGTGTATGTTATAGGACTTTTAAGTGAGGGCTGGGAATTGGTCTTTTTTACTCTGTATGCGAGGCCTAACTTGCTATGTGTTTTTAGATAGCATGCCAGAAAGGATGATTAAATGTCAAGTTTTATTCAATAATACCGATTGGAAGCTTTGTGAAAGGTGTAAAAATTGCATTGGTGGTGTTGGATGATGTTATGATAATGTTATTTTTATCTTGTCAAACAAGATCGGAGAGAATAGGAATAGATTAGTATTTTTTTTTGTTTAGTAACAGTTGTGTCTGTTCTAGCCACATTTCAATAGATGAGAACGACTCCTATGTCATAGTCTGAGCTTTAGTTCTAAGCGTGGTTTAGGTTGAGTCACTGTATTGTATGAGTTTTATGAGTCTGATTATATCGCTGCTAATTTGCTGTTTCTAAGTGAGCTTCTAAGTGATACAGTTTATTATAAGGTAATTTCAAAGGTACATTTAGATCATTAGATCATATGTTTATATAAATGAAATCACGTGTTTCATTTACATACAAATGGTTAGCTTACTAATTGAAGTTCAATAATTTTTCATGTTGAGCATTCTATTGTTCCAATATTTTATGGATTACTGAAAATACATAAAGATGCTGCCCCCCCCCAACAAACTCATTGTATACTTCAGGGTAGATCACAAAACCTGTATTGTTATGCTTAAAATCCATACCAAAATTATTTCTTTTGAATATTACAAGTTATATTAAAGATGATGATTTTTTATGATTGCCATATGATTGGATGACCTTGAATGTTTGTTACAAAGGATATTAAATCATTATTTACTATTATACTGAATTATATTGGTGTTAAAGTTACTGGAAGTAAGTTTCATCAAATGTTCATTAATACTATCTGTGAACTAGTTGCACTTATATTAGAACATAATGTTTTTATGTTTTCAGGATGTTTCTTATTGTGAATTCTATGTCATTGTAAATAATGTAATCCACAGACTTGTTCTACAAATGTAAAGAGAACTATATGTTAGGATTAAACTATAGGTTGTACTGAGCTTCAAAACTGTAACCACAGTGCACCCTGCTGGAAGAAAGCTGATAAATAAAGCATTGTATGACAGTTTGATCTCAAGCTCAGAGACAGGATGTCTGGACTAAGGAATTCTTTCTATTGTGTTAGGGCAAGAGTTAATTACTAGATTTTACGTGTAAAATATATTTTACTGGTGTGGCTTTCTGCAGGTGTAGATTACAAACAGAAATGTAAATTTCAAGTTTCTGTTAGCCTGGGAAACTAAATCAGAATTCTTAAGAATGATGTAATCCGAAATGACTCAGCAGTACTGTGTTATCAATTTAAGCCTTTCTCAGAGAGAAAGATAGGGCATTTTGGATTTTGTCTGAACTTGAACACATCAACTCACCAGCACTCTGCCTTTGCTCTGTAAGTAAGATATTTATTTAGAACAGTGATTTCTCTTAGAGATAGATAGAAATAGCCAGATTAGTCTAGCTGTTTTCTATATTTATGTCAGACTATTATACAGTATTATTGTAAAGCATTTTACTGTGATTTCTGAACTCTGTAAGGTCATTGTGTTGAAGTAATAAGTATTGTCTTGTGTTTTTATTATTTATTAAATATTTTAAACCTTTCAACTGTGGCAGTTTTGTGTAGAGATAATTTAAGGTCTAGAGTACTTGCATGTATTTAGTCATAGTCTATTAAGCCACTCCAGAATAGCCTTAGCCCATTTGGATAACAGTAATATTACACAGTGAAATTGGTCACCTTTTGGGAAGGGCCTTATTAGTAGCTGATATTAGTGGTTGGTGGCAGTCATTTCTACTTTATTTTCTGGACAAGAAGGGGGCATAGCTGGAGAACCTGTGCCAACCTTCCCCAGGAGTGTCTGTGTGTTCGTATATAACACATATCTCAAAAGTGTGTGTGTGTCAGCTACTTGGGCAGGGATACGAGGCACTGGCTGGACAGAAAGGGTACTGGAGGTTTTGGCTTGACTACTTGGCTGGGATCTGAACCCTATAGCTGTGCCAGTGGGGAGTCTTATTGGAGAACTGGAGAGAAAGGAAGAAACCCACTGGTGCTAGTGGTGAGGATTGAGGCTTCTTGATTACTGGGCCAGTGCTCGGGCATCACACATATCAGCAGTGTTCTGGTGTTGCCATGGGTACTTCCATATCTAACTCCATTGCCAACATAGTTATTTCAGCATGAGAAGAACAATTTCTTTTTATTGATCAGAACATAGTTAATACACAGATTTCCTTCCATAAACAATTTGTGGGTGATATTTTTATGGTATGGTTTGGGGCACTGGATGATCTAATAAGATTTTATGACCAATTAACTAATACCTCACCTATTTTTGATTTAGATGTAAATTGGTATCATTACTGTCTGAAATTAACTTTTGGATATACAGTTTAGAGATTGCTAGTAAGACTACAGAAACAGGTTTGTATAGAAAAAAACGTAAGAAAAGTGACTTATTTACACAGAATGAGTATGCATCCAAGATATATTTTCTAACATTGTTTATGGACTGATGTTGAGTACATCTAGAATTGCTATTGCTAAATGTTATATACAATAATTAAATATGCAGGGGGATGAGTTTAACATGAGGGTCATGATAAGCATGATATGATAAGTTTGAAAGATAAAGTGATTTCTGAAAGAAATGGTAAAGCTGGTATAAGAACATATTACTGGGAAAGTTCCAACCAAGATTAATAAGACTATACTTTCTGTTTCAATGTCTTACAACAAACATGTGGGGCCTTTCAAGATATCTATAGGAAATACTGGCTCATCTTATAATCTGTTACTCCACTTCAGAACAACCTCAGTTTGTTTAAAAAGTCTGTTAATATGAAGAATTTGATGTTATAAGGAAAAGGATAAAGGAAGAAGTAAGCTTCTAAGTGCCTTTGTGTGTACTGTAGGTATGTTTGTAAGGATCACTTATTTGTACATCCATTAACTAAGAAAGTACATATTATAAATGTTTCATCCATTTCTGAGAATCAAAATATTTGGAAAGATATTTGTCTTGATGTACCCAATATGTTGCTTTTTATGTTGACAAATGCAATAGGATATTGAAAGACTGCATTTATGGCCATATTTCAGATGTAAACAATAGGACTGATAGCAATGCCTTATTTAAACACATACAGTCTACAGATATTGAATGTGCCTTTAAATGTAATGCTGCTGAAATAATAAAACAAAACCCATGGGGTGTGATATAGTGACTTTTACAGAAAAAAGGAATATTGCTGGATATCTAAGTTTTGAGCCAAACCCTACCCTCACCCCCAATTTGAATGGTTTCTGTAGTTTAAAATCTCTTTTAAAGCTGCATGCATTGAAGAAATAGTTGTGTAAGAACATGCATATTCTTATCTTTACTCAGCTGAACATATATGCATATATTTTATGATTCTGTTTCTAGTGTGTTTGCAAGATAATATAATATATTTATAGGAAGGATGCTTTGTGTCTTTTAATTTGATGATGATTTTAAGTGTATTTATATGACTGGTTAATCTGAGACATGGTTTAAGCACAGAAAGTGTGAAAAATTGTGTGTGCTACTGTTTTACTGAATACATTTCTATAGTTTTCTTTGAGATAGTGGTCTTGCGTGGTTATTGTATGAGTTTTTCATGCTTAGTGACCAGATGCTAATTATTTCTGAATATATTAATGGCAATAGCCCCAGAATTGACCCCTAGAGTCACCTGTAGCTGCAGGTAAAGTCGCAGAGTCAGCCTCATTCAGTTTAAGACACCAGGTTTTGTTATTGTGGTAGCTGGTAAACTATTTTGTTTAGGGTTTGGATCAGCCAAGATTTGTGAACTTGTATAGTAGCATTGAGTGTTATACAACACTTAATGCTTTACAGACATCACGAAGCAGACTGCTTACCAATTCACCTTCATTCCTGTTATGATTTAATGTTTTAAAAATAATAGTAAGGTTGTCTCTGTGCTATGGTGTGGGCATAAGCCATATTGCGTTGCACAAAGTGTTTTTTTTCTATCAGGAATGGGAATATTTTTTAGGACACAGGCCAGGACCTTTCTAGTCCTTTGATTCTTGTTAGTGATTTTTGTTTCTTTCATTGTTCAAATATTGCATTTGAGTAAAATCTAACAGCCTGTAAACCTTCACTATGTGCTGGTTTAACATAATGTGCCAGAGCAAGTCCATAACACTGTTTGATGTAAAAATGTATTTCTGCATTATTTTTGGTAGCTTTTTACTTTTTCCTGTGTAACCTATCTTACAGGCATTCATGTATGTGCTTGAGTCAAAAATACTTTTTCATACATGCTTGAGAGTGGTTGCTCAGTGTATTGTTTCCTTTTATCTGCTTGTTTGCTGTGTGTTACAGCAATGTTTGTGTGCTCAAATTCTGCTGTTTAATAATGTCTTTGAGATCATAACATCTTGAGATAAATGTTTTACTGTTTTAATTGAATATTCTTGGAACTAGAGTGACCTCAGACTGAAAATAATAAGGAACATAAGGGAGTACGGGGTAAGGCTGGCATGTTCTGCAAAATACATGCTCTACTTTTTAGGTGGTGTTATTGAATTAAATTACTTCCTGTGGTAGTACTTTTGTTTTGATTATTTGTGTTCTTGATGGAATACTTCTTGGTAGTAAGGTAATACATTTGTGTTTTGAGGTGTTCACTTCTAAATTATTATAGTAGAACAATTTTATAGAGATAGAAAAAGACAAAAAAGTGAAAGATATCAAATGCAATACATTTCTTAATAGAGTATTTTATGTGTTAATTCAAATTTGCATCAAACTACAGAAACTGTACTTTACATCAGCTCTAAAGCTAGATGCACTGATACTGTCAAAACAGCTTTGTATATGTACAAATCCTGTCTCAGTGACCTGCTTTTCTGTCAGCATGTTCTTCAATTTATAGTGGCTTTGTAAATCTCCAGCCAGCTGCCCCTAATTTTGATGTATTTTCTAATCTACCTAGAAAACTTTCCAGTATTTTTATTTGTTGTGCACTAAATAAGAAGCAATTTTGTCAAACTGAGTAGCGAAAGGAGGTTTTAATAAAAAGTATGTTTGCCATGCATTACCCTGACCAGGATATTCATACTTTTATCCATAATTTCAGGATTCCAAGTCCTTTTCACTTTTTAACAATCCCCTGTAACTGAAAACTGAGTGTTTACTTCATTTGTTCTTCTTTGAAATCGTGAGCTGGTTGAACGGTTATGTTTATACTTCAGAAACACCTGTGAAGCAGAGCTTTGACTGTATACATGGCTTGCATTATGTTGGCATTTGGGGCATGTATGTGGCCAACTGGCACTATATTACTCAGCCTAAGATATGACAGTAAATTTTGGAGAGCCACCACCCTGCCACTTCTGGGATTATGGAAGCCCCTGGGTATTGGCATGGGATCAGGGACCTTCCTTAAGGGTTGGTTCCCCCCCAGGAAGCTTATGAGGTTCTGATACAGGTTCATAGGAGGTTACTAGGTTAGTGGCCCTAGAGCCTTTACAAGCCAGCCATGTTAATCCTAAGTATCCCCATTGGTTCTTTTTGGATAATTTGCAGAATGAATTTCTGAACATAGTGGGTCTATGATCAGAACTGGCTACCCATGTCCATGAGGGACATGGGTAACACCCCAGGGGTGAATTTGCAGTCTCCCATCCAATTATCTAGACTGAGTTTAAATAGGGTCAGTGAGAAGCTCTGTTTTACATGAATATGAAGTCTATTCTAGAGAAACATCAGTCTCTGGGAAACATATCTGTCTCTCCAGCATGTCCTGTTAATGTCACAAGCTACGGTGAGATCCCTAGAGTGACCCTTGTGCCATTTGACTTACAGATGTGCAGCATTTACTGACCATGAAAAAAAAAAAAAACAACTTGAAGCAGTAGCACTGTGCTGGGAATAGCTTTAATGAGTCCAAATCAAAGTGAAATAAAACATTAAGCGCTTTATTGCATCAGATGGACTTTATCAGAATGTAATAAAACCACATTAGAAAACTACATGAACACTCATAAAAACAGCTCCTCCTAAGATTTCATCAGATGCCAAGTAATTAGATTTATTAATTGAGAAAAAGTAGTAAAAAAAACAAAGAATAAAATCTGTTAAAGTGACACAACCCGTAAAAGTGAACCAGAACAGTAGTTCTATAAACAGTCACCTTAAAACAAATTAAAATCAACCATAGCAAAAAACAAACCATAAGTGATGAATATTAAATAACAATCCATAATATTAGTAATGCATTTGTTAAAAATGTAATAATCACTAAATATAACGAAAGAATTGTAAAAAAATCACAAAAATAAGGAGGATTTTAGACGCAACAGACATCCTACGGACATCATGTGATTCAAGCCATAACCATTTATGGAATCCAGTTTCAGTTGCCATCTAAGCCCTTTCCATAGGTTCATAGATTCATAGGGAATACTAGGCTATCAGCCCAAGGGCCTATGTAAGCCTAGCCAACAACGTTCCCTGGCTTGCGCCACCCAAGAAAGTTATTTTCCTGTGCCACTGTCCAGCAGAGACACAGAAGTGATCCCGGGGTGTATTTCCTATTTCCCATCCACTCATCAAGATTTTTCTTGAAGAGTGCTAATGAAGAGCTTTGCTTGACATAGATAGGTAGCCTGTTCCAGAGTATGGGAAGTCTCTGGGACAGGAATCTATCCCTCCAGCATGTCCTGTTTATAGTGGTGACAAGGTTTAGGTTCCTAGAGCGTGTAGCTTGGAGGGATTGGGATTTCTTTAGGTGTAGCATGTCCAACAGCTCTGAGTTTGACATAGCTTTATATGTTAGGCAGAGATCACCTCAGAGTAGGCGATATGCTACGGAGTAAAGCTGGAGTTTTTTGAGGTGATCAGTGTAGGGCATTTGTTTGAGGCCAGTAATCCTCTCTGTGAGGTACTTCTGTGGCCTTTCCACCAGTTGCAGATATCTTGTGAGGTACATTCCAAAAGGGGCGTTGTACTCTATAATGGGTCTAATGAGTGTCGAGTAGAGGGGAACAATGACCTCTTTTTTCCTGGATGAGAACCCTTTTATGGTGAGGTGTGCCACGTAGAAGGACTTCCTGACTGCTGTGGTGATGTGACTATCACAGGAGAGACTACTGTCCACCTGGGTCCCATTCTAAAACATCTTTCCAAGGACCCCCCTGGGCTATGTCTTCAATGCTG
This sequence comes from Protopterus annectens, assembly GCF_019279795.1. Taxonomy (NCBI): domain Eukaryota; kingdom Metazoa; phylum Chordata; order Ceratodontiformes; family Protopteridae; genus Protopterus; species Protopterus annectens. The sequence goes on from NC_056726.1 coordinate 1,456,551,908, forward strand.
TGCAACACATAAAATGTAAAGGAATTTGTCGTGTTATCCTTGATATGTGTGAACAGGTCATTATTCAAATTGTTCCTCCCAATGTCATATTTTTGTTGATATATTATCATCTTTAATGATTTTTCTGTTTTACCAATATAAAATCCTGGGCAAGATTGGCATTGGCTGACATGAACTGCCCTGATGCTATAGCAGTAATGCTTCTGTTTAAGAATACCTTCACAGAGTTTGCTATATCAGACACTGCACCTTCCAAAATGTACCTACATTGGCTGCACCGCCTGCATTTTTTCAGATGCCCATGTTCAGACCTCCCGTTCACCATCTCCATAAGAGGTTTAATAAAAGCATTCTTCTTATACAAAAAGGAGGGGTACGGGCCCAGAAATATTAAAATTGCTCACCCCCTGTTTTAAACACATTCCAGTTTTTGTTAATCACAGCATTAATTTGTTTGACATCTAACTTGTAAGTTAGGACCATAGCGCTGCCATAAACATCCCTGAGCCTGGAAGATTTGTCTCCACCAAAAGCCAGAGCCTCTTTTCCCAAAATGGGTACAAACACAAATTGTTCACATTTAGAAGTCACCTACCCCATAATACCTTGAACAAAAGCAGTGGGATATCCATGGTTTTCAAACATTGCTTTTATCTTGGTGGTCTCTTGTAAAAAGACCTTGTGTTATGAAATCATGTGTGCAGGTCTAACCATTTGGCCTTTAACTATGGCTCTTTTTTGATATACAGGGTGTCAGCTGTTACAATGCAGAAATGAGTTTGAATACGTAGGCTCCTGTAAATGTTAGACCTGAAAAGTTACAATGTTATCTTTTTAGAAGTTGTGATCTACAGGTAGTTAATGAGCTTCAAAGAGATATTGGTGGTAAACTTTAGAAAAGAAGTGGTGCTGTTTAAATAGCAAAAAAATATTTCAAGACACTCAAGGCTACCTTTCCGAAAAATAACTATATTGTCAAGGTAAGGCCCATAAAAGGAACACTGCTCAAAATAAAGGGAGTCAAGCACATATCATCTATAACTAAATATGCAAAGTTCAGGGTGCACGCAGCCCTCACAGCCACACCAGTACTTTGCTTAAACATTTGTCCCTCAAAGTAAATAAAATTGATTTTTAAGGACAACTTCCATCAGGTCATTGAGTAGTTTAATCTTAGAATGCAAAATTACTATTTCTGCATAAAAAAAATTGTAAAACCATTCTAGCCTGGTGTCATGAGGGATACCTGAAAACAAGTTGACAACACCCACAGTGGCAAACATAATGTCCTCACTATACAGGTTACTGAACACGCTTTTATTAAAATCCCAAAAATCCTTCTAAAGGTGATGCAGCCTCCCCATGATACCCTTCAAATGATGGTCAATAAAGCGGCTATTGTAAAGGTTTACAAAAATTTTGCATCAACAGTAGGCCTCAGGGGTGGGTCAGTCAGGTCCTTGTGGATGGTATTCCAAAAGTCGTGGGGTTTCTTTGCTTGACCACCATAAGAAAATCCAAGTCGCCCTGTGCAATGACATCCGGTGTAAAACAATCATCAAGAAATACGTCAATTTTATAATAAGCAATGTTTCTCTCCTTTACAGAAACCTCCTAATAAGTATCATAATACAGGATGTTAAACAGCTTGTTAACATAATCACTGGAATTCATAACTACTAAGCCAGCCTCTTTATCAGGTTTCATCACTCGAATTTGCCTATTGTCAGTAATGTGTCTCAGTAAAGATAATTCCCCATCAGTTGAGTTATAGATGTAAATCATTGCCTTCCTACTCAAAATCTGCCTGGTCTCAAATTCACACATTTTTTCAAACAAAGAAACAAATGGCTGTAGTAGGGGGGGGGGTTAATGGTGCTTGATCTGGTACAAACGTTGGAGTGTTAAAATTTGTCAAGCCTTTCTCCCCAAAATAGAAGCAAAAATTTTATTTGTGAGTAAAAAGCGTTATGTCGACTAAAATATCATCAATACAGGCTCTACAAGTAGATACAAATAGATGCCTTTTTCAAAACGTTGAGCCCAATCTTTGTTCACAGGGAAGTCATTATAGTTATAAACTCGAAAGTCACCACTTTCATTGAAATTAATAATCTGATCAGTCAGTCCCTGTGGTGCCTCCCCCTGTAGGAAGTCCGACTGTTGCCTGTCTGGTTTTGGCCCCCCTGCTTCCTGCTGATTCCTTATTATCTCAGATCTCCTCAGCAGAGGTGAGCCTAAAGGGGGTGATACATAACCCTCCTCCTGTGCGTTATCTCAGGGGTGCCCATGCTCCATTTTCTGTCAACATCCAGGTAACCTTCATAATTATCAGAATTATCACCCTCACGAGAACCAGAGCCCCCAGGTGCCTTATATTTAGTAAAATATTTAGGTGGAGCTGGATAGGCCAAACCACATTCATAGTACTTCCTATCTCTGTTTAACTTTTTTCTTTTTTAATTTTAACTTGCACAGACACAGTATCAACTTTAGCAAACACCCCATAATAATCATTGCGACTAACAGAAAATAGTAAATCCGAATGTATAGAGTCATTAATAGAATTAATCTCTCCCAAAAGATTGCCCATGTCTCTAATATTATTTTTAAATAAGAATCTTCATTAACTCACAGCATTGGCAATTAAACAGAAAAATAAGTTTATTTTCAAGGGACAAACCTGCAACCAAGCCAGTTGGGTGTTTCCAGTAATGTAAGCCTTTCAGTACATGGTTGACTCTGATGCATTCTCTAAAATGCTCCACTTTAAGCTGCACCGATACTTGGTTAACTTGCTCTGGAAAAATTGCAGCTGTATATCAATAGAAAGAGAAGTGTTCACATTTTCCTCCTGACCCACTCAAAAAAAGTTCTCTCCACTCACTTGTCCTTCCGATTACATACCCGCGGATTCACTAGATGTCACCATTTCTAAAAAGACATCATTGTAGCTTTTCAAGTCTAACATTTACAGGAAGTCTACGTATTCAAATTCATTGCTGCATTTTAACAGCTGAAACCCTGTATACCAAAAAAGATCCATAGTTAAAGGTCAAATCGTTAGACCTGTATGCATGATTTCACAATACGAGGTCTTTTTGCCCACAAAGTTAAAAGCAATGTTGGAAAACGTGGATATTTCAATACTTTCATTCAAGGTGTTATGGGGGAGGTGATTTCTAAACATGAAAAATTTGAGTTTGTACCCATCTTGGGAAAAGGTGCTCTTGCTTTTGGTAGAGATAAATCTTCCAGTCCTGGGGATGTTTCTGGCAGGGCTATAGTCCTAACTTATAATTCATTTGTCAAAGAAATCAATGTTGTGATTAACAAAAACTGGAATGTGCTTAAAATAGAGGTGAACAATTTGATATTTGGGGCCCATACCCCTCCTTTTTGTATAAGAAGGATGCTTCTAAAAAATCTCTTATAGAGTGAGTGACTTAGACATCTGAATATGGACATGTAAAAAAATGCAGGTGGTGCATCTAATGTAGATACATTTTGGAAGGTTCAGTGTCTGATCTAGCGAACTCTGGGAAGGTATTCTTGAAGCAGAAGTATTATCGGTATAGCACCAGGGTAGTTTATGTGGCCAAATGTCAGGCTTGCCAAGGATTTTATATTGGCAAAAATGGAAAAATCTTTAAAGATGAGAATATATCAACATATGTATGACAATGGGAGGAAAATTTTGAATAATGCCATGTTCAAACATATCAAAGATAACACGACAAATTCCTTTAAGTTTTATGTGTTGCACAGCATTAAAGACATAGCCCGGGAGGTGTCCCTGGAATGATGTTTTAGAATGGAAAGAGCTTAGATGGCAACTGAAAAAGGATTCCATGAACATGCATGACTTGAACAATATGGTGTCCATAGGATGTGTGTTGCATCCCAAATCCTCCTTATATGTTTTTTTTCTAAACACTTCACTGAATTATCACTTGTTTTTTTTTTTTTTTTTTTTTTTTTACAATTCCTTGATTGTATTTAGTGATTATTAATTTTTAACAAATGCATTACTAATATAATGGATTATTGTTTATTTTCATCACTTATGGTTTGTTTTTTCCTATGGTTGATGTTAATTTTGTTTTAAAGTGACTGTTTATAGAACTACTGTTCTGCTTCACTTTTACAGGTAGTGCCACTTTAACAGGTTTTATTCTTTGTTTTGTGCTACTTCTTCTCAATCAGTGAACCTAGTTACTTGCTATCCAGTGAAAGTTTAGGAGGGAATGTTTGTATGAGTATTTATGTAGTTTTCTAATGTGGTTTTATTACATTCTGACGGTGTCCACTTTGCGTTGTTTTTTTTTAAATTTTATTTATAGTCACTCCTTGGTTTTGGCTTGTACTTGGATGCACAGCATTTCTATTAGGGCAGGGTTGGAGATTGCACTATAGGGCAGGCACAAGTCAACTCTCAGCAGCCTATAAGATACAAAATAAAGTGACAGGGCTTTCATCCTGTCCATGTAGGTCATGGTTTGGAGTCCCTGTATTTTCTTAGTGAGAAACTTCTGAGGTCTTGCCAGCTGCTGCAGGTGTCTGGTGAGGTACATGCAAAAGGGTGCATTATACTCTACAAGTGGTCTGATGAGGGTTGAGTACAGTGGAGTTATAACATCCCCTGACCTGGATACTATGCCCTTGCTTATGAGGTGCACAAAGTAGAAGGCTTTCCTTACCATGGTGGAAACATGGTGGTCAAAGTTCAGATTACTGTCAACCTGTGTTCTTAAGTCTCGCACCACTGGATTGGAACTCAGGGGGTGCTGTCAATATTGTAATTTGTAGGGAATTCCTTTTTGCCAAATGGAAAAATTCATTTTTTTTTGCATTTAGTTTTAGATCATGGCTTTGGCACTAATCTTCTGTTTGTGTTAGCTCTTTTTGTAATATGTTTACATCGTTGGGGGACTGAATTGTTGCTCCCAGTTTGCAATCATCAGCAAACTTGGTGAGCCAAAGGCCATCTACTTTGGCCTGGACATCTGAGAAATAGATGCCAAGCAGTAAGGCGCCCAGCACAGACCCCTGTTCTGAATCTAGTATATTCTATGTAAGGCAAGGAAGCACAATTTCCAGAAGGAAAGAAGTAAGGGAGAGTCACTTAAAGGTCAAAGTGAGAGTGTTTAGTAGTATACTATTGGATTACCTGCAGTGGTACCACCCTCTCCTCAAACTGGCAGCTCTTTAAGCAGCTGTGAACAGTGGGAGACTATGGGAGCATTTCCTATAGAGGATTTTAAACCAGAGAGGTTTGCTTATATGCAAGAACAGGGAACCACGTTTGCACAATGCAGAAATGTGAGGCTTTTATACAAGCAGGATGAAAGACTTTTCTAAAGTTAAGCCTTCAGGCCAATCAGATAATAGCATAATAAGCTATCAACCAGTAGCTTCCACCTTGGCTGGGTTGAATTTAGCTCTCTGCTCCCACCAGAGTGCAAATGAACCCTTCCAATGTAAAACAAACTGGCTTTGAGCTCTAGTACATTAACAAATGCTTTAGAATAGAAGTAAGAATTCCTGCAATATCAGTAAACCTTTAAGTTCACTAACCATGAGAAATGCTCACAACACACAAAAACTTTGCAAAACTTAGAAATATTTTTGCAGACTTAGAACAGCTTTTGCAGAATGCTGTTAAAACAACCTAAGAGCAGTACAGTAACAAACAGCTAGAATTTCTTTAACACGTGCAGGCTGAAAAACAGTGATAAAATCAACCAAATAAATAAATGCAGCACAGAAATGTTAAATATCAATGAAACAGTTGGAAGTACATAAAATATACCTATATCAGCTTTGTAGGTCAAAATGAGTTTAGAAGCAAAATTCCAAGTCTTGCAGTCACAGGTATCCAAGCCAGGCACAAGGAAGCTCTGAATAAATGAACACAATCTTACAGAATTGTAATTCTTTTATACCAGCAGGAGGAAATACTTTTCTAAAGTTAAACCCTCAGGCCAATTGGATAAAAACACAATAAACTATCGACCAGTAGTTCCCACCTTGGATGGGTTGAATTTAGCTCTCTTCTCCCACTAGAGTGTAAAACACCCTTCCAGTGTAAAACAAACTGGCTTTCATCTCATGTGCCACAACATAGGATGATAAGTTCATAGGAGGTTACTCGGCTATCGACCCGGAGGTCATTTCAAGCCTAACTATTTCATCCTAATATAATACCATAGATACTCTAGTCAATACCCAGGATTGTATTTAGTAATGACTGCCCATATGCAGGAGGCCAGGCACAAGGAAGCTCTGATAGTACCCCCCTTGTATGATGTTGTGTATGGTGTGAAATCGGACACTCTTTCAGCTTTTCCCGGTTAGGGGTCGCTACAGCAGAACTCCGGTCCACTAATGATTGGCAGTAGATTTTCACGAACACCAAGGTGCCAGCTCAACGTTCAACCTTCAACAAAGGCACGCCCATTTACGCATGTCTTTTGAATGCCCACCCAACCGCGGGGAGGACATGCAGACTCCACACAGAAGGCACTCCCCACACTCCAGCCGAGAATCGAACGGGAGAACCTCTTGCTGTGAGGCAACAATGCTACCACTGCACCACCACGGATCTCAGATACTTTGTGCTTCATATACATCTAGCGTAAGCTGCAGTAGGCAGAGGACATTCAAAACAACAGAAGCCACACAGTACAGAGGGAGAGTGCTTCCATATTATCCATTGGCTTTTGGACATCATTTACAGTATACACACTGGTTTTCAAGTTACTTAATCTTGATTTTATTGTTCAGAACAAACCAGAACATTTAAATTTGGATTCAGCACCAGGTCACATCTTCTTCCTCACCTTTACAATTCCAGATCGCTCCCTCAAGTGCTCTTGGGAAGCCTTATCAAAATTAGGCTAGAAAGACTGAAGCTTTCTTTCTTTTTACTTCCTTTTTACCTTGATTGGAAAACTGTGCACTGTGGGAATCAAATCAGTCATTGTGTGATAAGTTATATACAGTTGCAATTCATAAATTCCTTGACAGGACATTGAAATGTATGTTGAGTATTAGGTATAGGTAACATTACTGTGGTACTTTTTGCAGGAGGGTTGTCAGTTGTATACAGTTAGGGGGGGGTTATCCACTATAGCAACTGTGTTATTCTACTATGAAATTACTGTATTCTTGTAAGATATGACACCCTTTTCTTTGGAACTTGCATCCAGCTCATGTAAAATTCATGAAACTCTACCTTTATGTCCTAATCTGCCAACACATTAGTAAAGTAAAGAAACAACCATGCAAATAGACAGACAGATAGACAAACAAGAAGGAGTAGTGGTACACAGGGGATTCACGTGCCCATACATGCCATACATTTAAGAAGAACTAAAGAAGGTAACATACCTTAGCTTAGGAAACTTCCAGCATGGGAATTCACTGAGATCATGTAGGGCAGAATAAACAACAACTAGTTTTCACGCACCCACAAATACTTTAGAAAAAAGAGCTACACAGGACAAAAACTCCAGAGTAAATTTGTCAAATGAATTCAGTCCCCTCCCCCAGCACTGATTAAAAGAAAAGCTCTGCATCCTACTCCTGGCATGTAGGAGATCACATTCATACCTCTAACTTGGTTGGATCAGACTGAGAAATCAAGAAAATAATACTTGTGTGATTCAATGTAGCATGATGTTACGTGAACATAGTATGCTGAAAGCAGATTCAGTCTCTGTGAACCTGCATTCAGCAGGCGGTAGATGTCTGGATTGTTAGCACGTCATTTCATCTTTGGCAGTGGCACCCTTGATGCTCTTAAATGAGAACAGGGGCCTGTGTGGATACAGATCTCCTATGGTGTGGGAAACCTGGCACCTCATAAAATAATATGTGAGTGTCTGAGTGTGTGGGTGTGTGTGCTTCTGTAGTTTGAGTGTGCAGAACAGGTATTAGCGTATGCATTTTTGGTTGAACATATATTATGTTGTGTGTTTGCAGACTGGCTATGAACATATATATGAAAGTGCATTTGATTTATGAGGGTATGAAAGTATAAAATGAGTAAATGTTGGAAAGTCTATAAATATGAAGACAAGATGATCAATTTCAACAATTGGCTTAAGTGTTGGTGTCATTCAAAGGGGATCCAATGCCTGTCAGCCTGGGATGACATGCTCGACAAGCCACGATGCTTCGCTAGGGATGGCTTGCACCTGTCACCCCTGGGCTTTCGGATATTGGCAAAGGCTCTTGCTACCCCCATAGTGCCTTTTTTAGGCAAGGCTCAAAAGACAAACACACCTCCATAGGTATCACAAGGGATAAGAAACTAAGAGTAATGCTACTCAATGCCAGAAGTCTAAACCTCAAGATGCATGCACTCGAAACTCTCCTTAGCATGGAGAACATCGATATCTGTGCAGTAACAGAAACCTGGTTTAAGGCTCCCGAGAGCACCACAGCACTACCAGGTTATACCTCATACCATGTTTTTCGGCCCCAAAACTTGGACCGAACCACAAAAGGAGGGGGAGTATCAATATTCGTCAAAGATACCCACACCTCCAAGTTGGTGGCACAGTACGAAGCATCAGAGACTATCCATGTGCAACTAACTGTGGGTAAAACTGCCTTCCAGTTTATAGCCTGCTCCAGACCACCCTCCCAAACACAGGAACCCCACTTGGCCTTCCTGAGAATACTGGAAAATATGAAGGTCTCTCCAAACACCATTATATTGGGCGACTTCAACTACCCAAACATAGACTGGGAGCATTACTCTAGCTCCAACACCCTAGCCCAAAGGTTCCTAGAATTTATAAACTCAAATGCTATGGAACAACTTGTTACCACTCCCACAAGAGGGGAAAACATACTGGACCTGATCATCACCAACATGGGGACACTATGCTCCAGACCAGAAGTGTATCCCTCACTGGTAAGATCAGACCATAAACTAATCTCACTGGATATTCACATCCCGACCCCACCCCCTGCCCAGAAAACCACAGTGAAAAACATCTCTAAAGCAAATTTCACACGCCTCAAAACCGAGGCAAAATCCTTCAAAGCCCCCGGGCCTGTGGAAAATACAGCCCAGACTGCAGAATCCTTTATAAACGCATTCTATGAACACCTTCAGGAATGCATGGATCATGCAATCCCAAATAAAACCAAGACCCAATCCTCCAAAGGCAGACGTCCTGTCTGGTGGACCCCAGCCATAAACAAACTATACAAGAGAAGGAGGAAGCTACTACATGATAGAGCAAAATCCAAAAAAGGGAAGGCATCTCTGATCAGTATTAGCAAAAAACTACGGGCACTCATAAAATCGTCTAAGGCCAGCTTCGAGAGAAAAATTGCACAGGACACTAAGGATAATCACAAATGCCCTAGGGCAGATAGCCTAGTATGAACCTATGAACCTAAATGTATTGGTCTAATTCGTAATGATGTTACAGGATTTTGGTGCATTCAGTTTGCTAAAGCATGGTTAGACCCCACTGCTGCTTGTACTGCAGATTCAGGCACTGTTGTAAATATCCCCTTCTACTATTTCAAAATGTTTTGTCTGTGTTTGATTACTAGATATTGCTTCTTGCATTGTGGTTTCAATAGTGTTCAGTTCTGTTGGACTAATTCAGTCAGCTTTTTTACAGTACACATTAGCTCTCCTCTCCTGGCTTCATGAATTTTACCAGAACCTTCTGCTGTCCAGGTAATAAAAACCTGCCCTTGGATGATTGACTAACTGTCCAAAAAGTAAATCTGGTTGTGTTTTGGTACTGCTGGTGGGGCAAGCGTGTATATTTTGACATATTAAAATGTGACTTGTATTCATTTATGCTTGCATTACTTACTAGATTTTCTGTACATTTTTGGAAATGTTAGTTTCATACAGAGAATGAACATTTAGTCATCGGCACCTTTAACGCATCTTTGTTGTAGTTTCATTTCCTCATACAGGTAAGTAAAACAACTCACGTAACAAAAAAATAGAAAAGAAAAACAGAAACAATAGAAAGACATCTGAGTAAAATTTGGCATTTTCATCTATTTAACCTTTAGATACTTCTTAAACTAAAAAAGTCCACCCAATGTTATTAAGTATGCTGCATGTTATGTGATCAAGTTCTCCCAATAATATCTGTATGTTTGTGTGATTGTTGAAAAAAGTTAATGCTAAAAACTTATCAAATGTACTAAAATGAAAGTTTGTTGGCAACTAGCATTACTGAAACCATACGTAATGAATAAAGCACATGTATCTGACATAAAAGAGCAATTCTAAAGTAAACATTAAAAACATAATTGAACTGTGAAAATCATTCATCAGTACACAGAAAAATATGAACTTTCATCCAAGTGGAAAACATTTGAATAAACTTAAGTAATCATACAATCCTGGGCTACATTTACCTGAACCTCTACCTGGGCTGATTCTCTTTTAGGGGTGTACCAATATTCCTGTCTGTCATATCCCCAGAGGCATTGGGTCTTAGAAATAAAGAAAAATTATACTGAAGTTACTTTTAGCCACAGAAAGTGTATAAAAGGCATTCATATTTTGTTTAACTTTAATAGCATGCACATGTTCAAGTGTATGTTTAGACAATTTTACTTTTAGGTTTTTCTAACATAAAGAGCTTAACGTGATGAATTTGCAATATGTGCATGGCCCTTTCTGAATTGCAATTAAATTAATTTTGGAGCTGTAGCCTGTATCTCATTTCAGGTATGGTGTCATGACAACTTGGCCTTTGTTGATCAGCTGACAAGATTTACAAAAGCCGCAATGGTATGCCCTTGGATTTGCAGGTCTACACCTTCAGTTTTTATACAACGCAAATATTTATCACTTCTCATTGAAAATGGGACTAGTGTAAGAACTCAGATCTGGTCTTCCCTTTATTATATTCTGTTTGTTTCTATCAGTTTATTTTATGCCTGCTGCACTGATGCTATGAGCTATAGGCAAGTGATGCTGTGTTCTGTTCCTGGTTTATTGCTAACAAGAGTTAAGTCTGTATGTTGTTGACTGACAAAACAGATTTACACAGTGTTTGTGTCTTTTTTCAGTTTGTTTAAAATAATATATACACAGTTTTTATAGCTTTTCTGTCTGCATTTGACTATACCCTTGTCTCAAGTCGATAAGGTAATTTCCCCTTTTGGGTTAAAGATGTAATTAGATGCACAAAGAGATAACGGCTTGTGACAGGAACTCTGAAAGGAACTGAACTGACAACTTGATGAAATAGCTAAAGGAGAAGGCTTGGCCAGCGATTATCTCACAAGGGCATGGTGAGGTCCATGTAACAACAATATTAAATGATGCTGTAAGATAATACTTGGGGGGAGGTATAATACACAATTATTTTGTTAACCTTTTTGACTAGAACATTGTGCCAGAAGGAAGGCAGAAATCAGCGCAAGATGCATACTTCCCACTCTATTACCACAAGAAATCTGGACAAAGCCAGAAGTAATTGGCGGGACAAAGTTTAAATATTGCTTTTAGAAAGTTAGCAAGTTTCTAGGGTAAAAGGTGTTATGTTAGCATACATTTTCTGAAGAATAGGATGTTACAAGGCCCTTGTACAAAAATAAATAAATAAAAATGGGTGGCCTAATGTCAGAAAGGACAGTGGCTGGGTTTCCCCTCTGTGTCAGTAGTAATTTAGACAGGGCTATCTTGTAACTCATGGTATTAGGGAACTGGCCAAAGGCCAGAGGCCAGCTCACTTTTGTAGAAGTGCTGCCAATGTGTCTGTGTCAAGAGACCAGAGAGACCACCAGTACAGCACAGATGCATGTAGATGTTCTGGTCTGCACACATGGGAGTGTGGTACATACCTTTTGAAACTGTTGCCTGCATGAGTCCCATGGCTACAGTAAGATACGTAAATAAACACAATACAAAGTACAGTATAAAGGTACTGATTGTTTCAGCTTACCCCATCCATTCAGTGCTCGAGTGATCACACATTGTTTGATACGAGGATTGGTCCCATTGAGGGGGGGGGGCACCTGTAATGAAGTATATGGGGGTATAGCTCTGGATGTGTGACAACCAGGATGGTGACAGCTAATGAGAGGCTGCCAAGGGTCTCACTGATATTAGCAGAACTGCATCTGAAGGGATGAAGGTTTTATGTGTTCATCTGCAACAACTTTGGAACAACAGGAAAAGTAGGCAGTAGTGCATTATTTGCAGCCCTTAAGTCTTGTACAAATCTATAAGTATCCTTTCCTGGCTTTTTCACTGGAAAAGTAGGAGTATTACAAGGGCTTTTAGCTGGTATTATTATTCCTTGCTGTATTAGAGACTGAATTATGGGTTTGATTCCCTGCTGTGCTTCTGGCTTTAGTGGATATTGTGGAACTCTAGGGAGAGGTTTTGATGGATTTAATTCCAACTTTAGTGGATATTGTGGAACTCTATGGAGAGGTTTTGATGGATTTAATTTTATTTTTACTGGTTCTGCTGATTTCAGTATAGCTACTTTATTTGCATGCTTAGCCCACAAGTTGGCAGGTACCTGCTGTAGTAACTCTCCAGCTGCCTGTATGGTTCCAACTGGCTGTTCCTCAGCTTCTGCTAAAACTGCCAATACTTACCCCTCTGATTCTGTTGGAACATTTAGATACATCCCTTCTGGGGTACAGTAAATAGTTCAACCCGGCTTGCATAACAAATCTCTTCCTAGCAGATTTACTGGTGCAGTAGTACTCAAAAGAAAAGAATGCTTTTCTTCGATCGGACCTAAAGAAATGGGGATGGGTTCCAAAACAGGATACGTAACTATAGTATTTGTCACTCTGACTGTCTGTACTTTAGGCTCTGATACTGGTATTTGACTACCTGAAGTAATTTTTAACACTGACTTAGTGGCTCTAGTGTCCACCAGATATGGGGTTTTCTTTGACTTTTATTTTCATCTTAACGTAGGGTTCATTTTGATCTATTGGCAGTAGAGGGTTAAGATTCACTTCTGTATTATTTCCTTGACCTGTTCAGTATGGAGCTTCCAGACTCCTTCCAATCTGAGGAGGTGGTGGAGGAAAAACTGCATCTGGACTCTTTGCATTTGCCTGTGTGAGCAGTCCCCTCTTCAATGTCCTGCTTCTCCACAATTGAAGTAAGATGTGTTAGTTGAAGCCAGAGGGGCACTGCCAACTTGTTGTTGCCAACCAGCTGCACCTTTTTCCCCTTGGCCAGCACTTTTACTAAATCCTCTAGCAATTCCTCTACCCCTTCCCCTGCTTCTGCCTCAACCCCTTGGGTTTTCCAGTGGCCTAATTTGTAAAGTTAACAGCTTATCCTCAGTATCCTTCCTTCGTTTTTCCTGATACTCTGTTCAGTGATTTGCAGCACTTAATAAAGACTCTAAGTCCTTTCCTTGCCAGTCTATGAGCACTTGCTTTGTTTGATTTTGTACAGGGGCTTGCAGACCCTGCACAAAGGCTGCTGCAATAGCTGGCTTAGCTTGCTCTTCTGGGTCTGCTATTCCTGAATGTCTAGCAAATACTGTTTTGCGGCAACTCAAGTAGTCTGCAGGGGCTTCCCCTTTATTTTGTTTACATGCCTGTATTTTAGAGCAGTCAGTCCTAGCTTGACACACATCCATAATTTTGTTTAACATGCTGTTTGTTTATCTGTTAATGCATTCCCTGTGAGTGACATCTGTTATCTCAGCCTTTCCTAGTAACTGCTTTCTTATTTCATCTGAAGTAACTACCCTCAGCAGTTAAATCTGTAAAAGTAGGATTGTAACATTCTATTATAGTTTTTAATTCTTCTTTGAATTTTAATGGATCTTCTCTAATATTTGAAAAATTTTGGACATACTATGCAAATCAGCAGGTGACCAAGGTTGATGAACAAGTTCTCTATTGTTATCCCCCAGAATTTCCCTGAGAGGTGCCAATAGATTCCCTCCAGAGGTTGTAATCTCTTGTTGTACCCAGTCATGTGGGCTTGTATGGTGAGATACAGGCCTGTCAAATACTAATGCCCCTGTTGGGGAAGTAGAAGCTATCTGAGAAAGATAGGAAGAACCAGCCCCTCAACTGCAGATGTGGGAAGTAGAAGCTATCTGAGAAGGATAGGAAGAACCCCCCCCCCCGACTGCAAATGCCTGTTCAGAAGATGAAGATTGAACAGGTGAACCAGTCTGAGATGTACCAGTATCATGCGAACTGGGTGTACAATGGACAGTGGACTGAAAGGTAGGGGGTCTGAAAAACAACAGAGTCTTGTACAGGAAGTACCCATACTGGCACATATTGGGGTGGGAGTGCAGTAGCTACTGGAGGATTATCATACTCTTCAGAAGTTTCTGCTTTTTAGCCATCCTCAATTTGTTCCAAATCTGCTAATACAGGATAAAGGAATCCATTTTTATTGGTCTATACTGCCCTTTTAACCTCTTTTACTTGTTGCAATAGTTTATTATTAACATCCTGCAACCCTCTTAATGCTGACTGCTTTACCCTTTTAAGTGTTTCACTGTACCAAAAATAAAATGCTGTCATTTGTTCCCCATCTACTTTGCTTTTCTTTTGTTCCAAAATACCTTTCAGTGTCATCAGTTTAGTCTTATCATAAGTTCCATTTAATGGAAATACCCCACCAGAACAATTCTTAGTAAGCTGAAACCAGTCATGCAGACATTTACAACTTTCTTTCCCATAGTTAAAATACATAAAATATGCAGGTGTTCCATTTTCAGGGATTTGATTTTGCTTGCTTATCTTTGCTCCCGTTTTCCTTATTTTATAAATAAGTAATAATAAAAATGTTAGGTGTGCCTTACAACTCCTGGATTCTGGCAATTTCACAGACAGAAAATAACTGTAGTAATCCAAACACCATACACGGTGGGAAGGGTAGGAAGTCTGTCGGCATGCAGCAACAAAGAAGTGGTTTTGTTCAGCCTTTTCCCACAGCATCCCCTTGCTTTCGTCCTGGCGTGAGCTAAAAAGTTACAGCTCCAGCATTGTGGTTGGGATAATGGGGCAGATAGGTACTGTGTCCAGAACTGACCACTCTTTCGGACCATCTATGGGTACTTCCACACAATCACACTTATAAGTCCGAGCGTGTTTATGGGCTCATAAATTTATTTTAACCATCCATACCTCTTCATCCTATCATGCAGTAGGCTCATGAATTTGTTTTAACAGTATATAGTCTACATCCAAATCATGCTGTGGGCTCATGAACTTGCTGTATAGTCTACATCCCAAACATGCGGTTGGCTCATAAACTTGTTTTAACAGTTTACAGTCAACAGCCAAATCATGCATTGGGCTTATGAATTTGTTTTAACTTTATCTTTAACTTTTAACTTTTTTTCCTCTTTTCTTTCTCTCATACATTCATACGTTGACTTAATAAAATATCTCTCATACCTCTTACCTTTCAATCCTGAGGGTACTGCTCTCGACACAAGGTGCCTCCTTGTGTTAATTTGTTCCTTACTGTATGTGCATATACATTTAATATTCTCATTTGCTGTGGGGTACTCCCACTATTACTTGTATACCTTACAAACAAGTCAGTCAGACAAAAACACAGTCATGCACTTATTCTATTGCCTACTTGCTTTTCCCGGTTAGGGGTCGCCACAGCCAAACTCTGGTCCGCTAATGATTGGCAGTGAATATTTATGGTGTCAAGTTGCCAGCCCGGCACCCACCCTTCAAAGAAGGCACCCCCCACATGCTCACACCTACCTGCATGTCTTTAAATTCACTCAACCTCAGGGAGGACATGCAGACTCCCCACAGAAGGCGCACCAGCCGAGAATCGAACTGGAGAACCTCTTGGTGTGAGGCGACAATGCTAATTGTTGTGTCACTTATTCTACATTTTGCTAAAAACTGCCTAAGAAATAGAAAGAAGAAAAAACAAACCAACCCCTTTTCTCTTCACAACACAATTTCCCTGGCAAGGTTAATATGTTTTGCACATTCTGAATAGCTGTACGTCTAAGTCTCTGACAATTTCATACCTGCCTCTTAAACCTGGTTGATTTCTTTGAAACAGTCACCAAAGCCATTGATGAGGGGAAGGCCTACCACACTACACAGCCTACCTGGACCTCGCAAAAGCCTTCGATACAATACCCCACTCGGGCATTATAGATAAGCTCACCAGCTTAAATATAAACCCCTATGTCACTAGATGGGTTGCAAACTGGCTCAAGGACAGAACCCACATGGTTAGAATTGCTGGAG
This sequence comes from Protopterus annectens, assembly GCF_019279795.1. Taxonomy (NCBI): domain Eukaryota; kingdom Metazoa; phylum Chordata; order Ceratodontiformes; family Protopteridae; genus Protopterus; species Protopterus annectens. Next base: position 1,456,568,144 of record NC_056726.1, read on the forward strand.
CCATGTCAGACTCCAAACCTGTTACAAGTGGCATCCCACAAGGCTCAGTCCTGGGACCTCTCTTGTTCGGTATATATTTCTCGGAGGTACAGGCCAACACAGAAGGACTGTGGCTGACTAAGTTCACAGATGACTGCAAACTGGGTGCCATAATAGACTCTCCAGCCGACACAAGCATCCTACAAAAGGGCCTCATAGAAACAGACAACTGGTGCCAGAGCCATGGCCTCAAGGTAAACGCCAAAAAGTGTATAGTCATCCCCTCTGGCAAAAACAAAGTGCCCACAAATTACCACATAGGTGGTAATCCATTAAGTACAGAAGAAGTAATTAGGGACCTGGGGACCCAAGTTGATAGCAATCTCTCATTTGACAACCACGTGGCCAAAGTGGTTAGAAAAACATTTTATATAGCCCACCTAATCATGAAGGGATTCACATCTAGATCAGGGGAGGTCATCGTGCCACTTTACTCATCCCTCATCAGGCCCATAATTGAGTACAATGCCCCTTTTGGGATGTACCTTACCAGACGCCTGCAGCAACTGGAAAGACCCCAAAAGTACCTCACCAAGAGGATCAAAGGGCTCAAACAGATGCCATATGCTGCCCGGTTAAAGAAACTCCAGCTCTACTCAGTGGCATATCGCCTACTCAGAGGTGATCTGTGCCTGACGTATAAAGCCATGTCCAACCCGGAATTAATGGACATGCTGCACCTCAGAAAATCCAAATCCCATTGAGCTACGTGCTCGAGAGACTTGAACCTCAGCACTGAAATAAATAGGACATGCTGGAGGGACAGATTCATAACCCAGAGGCTCCCTTCACTCTGGAATAAAATCCCAGTCCAGGTTAGGCAGAGTCCCTCAATGACTCTCTTCAAGAGGAATCTTGATGAGTGGATGGGAGATCGTAGGTTTGCCCCGGGTATCACTTCTGTGTCACTATTAGACGGAGGCACAGTATACTAACCTCAAAAAAGGGCATAGCAAAATTTATTTAAAATGGGTGGCGAAAGCCAAGCACACTCTGGCTAGGCTTATAAATGCCCTAGGGCAGATAGCCTAGTATGAACCTATGAACCTATACAAAGCAGTGTGGAATTCACAGAAAGTCTGTGATGGGCCCTATTCCAGAACTGTCCTGCAACAATACCAAAGTTCAGATTCAGAGCATGCACAAAAATGTTATAGTTATAAATAAGTAACATTAAGAATTTACCTGATATGCCTACAGTCAGGAACAACACTTAAGGATGTGCAAATAGAAATTTTATTCTTACAGCGCTGGGAGACAATCTTCATAGCAGTCGTTAAATCAGTCTCATTTTACATAGAAAAACTGTATTTTTATACATTTTTCTTATAAAACTTGTAATGCAGTTTTCTTACATTATAATGACTCTGTCAAATAGAAAACTTTGCAAATGTCCTCATCCCTCGTGATTTTTGCCTCAGACTTCATGTGAACACCTTCTTATACATGACCCACCTGCTTTCAAGGGGTCTTGTTTTCTGACCTTGGATGTTTCAATCCTTCCCTAGCAGCAATGCACTCCTAGCCTGGAGGAGTCAGGCTAACAAATTCCTTTTACAATAGCTAAGATGCCTCGACTTAATGCAACACTTACTTTTTCCTTGTTACATATTAAAAGAATGCATTTGAAACACAGCAATAACTCTAGCTTATGAAGCTGTATTTTCCCAAGCCCTGCATACAAATTAAGTTTGCTTTTTAACAAACATATTATAGCATCATTAATGAAACTGAAATTAATATACATTTTAATAAGCTAATCTTATCTCCTAACACCCCTACCCATAGGTTTTATTGTCATCACCTTCCTGTTTAATTTATAGTTTTCTGCTTGTGTTAAGTATTCCTTCAAATCAGGTAATCCTAACAACCTTGTTGTGTGGGGAGAATCCATGTATCCTACTTATTCCCCCCCGATAAAGTCCTTCAGCATTTTCTTAATTACAGTCCAAAACTTTTCTTGTGATAAAAGTATGCCTGACCTGTATATGAAATTAAAGGGGCTAAAAACATTTTCACTGCTTGTATCTTATTATATGTATCAAAATCAATAGCTTTCTCAGTTTCAGTTTTAGTATTACTATTTATTTAGTCTCTTACTATTTTATTTATTTATTTATTTATTTTACATTTGCTGACTGGGATAGTCTGTCTGGGTGTGAGCCCATTTTCAGCGGAGGCCCGGGGAGAAAAGTTCTAATAAAACAAGAACAACATTGACAGGTACAGTGTTGGTTTTATATAGAATTTAACAGAAATATCTAGAGACAATAAAGAAAGTACAATATACAATAGGCACTTCAGTGAAAAGGAGAAATGTATTACAATATAGTAAAGTCATATATATATATATATATATATATATATATATATATATATATATATATATATATATATATATATATATATATATATATATATATATATATTTTTTTTTTTTTTTGAGGGCAGGGGGTCCATCTGTAGTTGATCATTTGAGTATACTTTAATATGTGTACATATGTATACCCTTAGAAAAGAAAAGAAATTATCAAATTATACTCTTATTGTAGGTAGCTGATAGGTGGTGTTAACAAGTGGGAGTGGGGTATACATCGAGACTATAACATTTAGGGGATGAAATTTGATGTGGTATTAGCCTGGCTTGGTGCAGGAGCAGAGCCATTTGTTAGTGAGGTGGTCTTTGAGCAGAGTTTTGAATTGGTGTAGGTTGGTAGCATTTAGGATGTGTTAATGGATTGAGTTCCAAAGTTTAGAAATGTGGTGGGAGTAGAGGGCGTCCCCGGCTTTGTTGTTGGTTTTGGATACTTGGAGGAGTGTTTTGTGTGAGGATCAGAGTTGCCGAGTGTTGGCATATGGTGGAGTAATTGCTGTAGGACTAGGGTTCTGTTTGGCTGGTATATTAGTTGGTGTGTAAAGACAAGTTGGGTATAGGTTAGTTGTTGTAGGAATTCTAGCCAATTTATTTGTTGTAGGGCAGATCAGTGGTAGGACCTATATGGGGAGCTAGTGGTGAACTTGGCTATTTTATTGTAGGCTGATTCAAGTTTGGTAAGGTCAGTTTTGTTAAGGTTTGTAAAGATAGGAGAAGCATAGAGAACAGTAGATAAGAAATGAGTCCTGGTGATGCTTAGTCTAGAATGGCTAGTTAGGAAAGGATTGATTCAGTAAAGAGAGCCTAGTTTGAGGTGTGTCTTTTTAACGGTTTGAGAGAGGTGTAGTTCGAATTTTAATTTGCTATCAATTGTGACACCTAGTAATTTGGTATGTGAGCTGGTGGTTATGATTGTTTTGTTGGAGGAGTGGATTTGAAAAGTGGCTGAGGGATTTAGTGTTTTGGTGGGGAGAAAGAGCATGAGTTTGGTTTTGTTTGGCTTCAGTATGAGGTTAGTGTTAGCCAGGATTCTACTTCTAGGAAGGATTGTTGTGTTATAGCCTGTAGTTGTGTCAGAGAGGGGGCGGAGCATATCAAGGTATGGTCATCTGCATATTGGATGACAGAGGCGAGAAATGTGGATTCATGGAGTTGATTTGTGAAGATGGTAAAAAGTAGGGGGCCTAATATGTTGCCTTGTGGAACTCCTATGTTAACAGGGAGCAAAGATGATAGCTCCTGCTGCCATCTAACAGCCTGCTAGCATTTGGTTAGATAGCTGTGGAACCAAGCTAGAGAAGAATGACTGAGATGTAATGTGACCAGTTCTGACAGTGGTTTTTGGTGTGAAACTGTGTTGAATGCCTTTGAAAGATATAGAAAGATGGATGAGACATATTTATTCTGATTTCTGTGTTCATTTATTGTGTTAGTAAAACTGAGGAGGGTGGTTGTGGTGCTGTGGGGGTGGGTGAAAACCATGTTGTGTGTCTGATAGGAGGTTATTGGAGAGAAGGTAGTGTAGAAGCTGGGAGTGAATACATTTTTCTGGTATTTTGGAGAGAGGTGAAAGAATGGCATTGGGCCTGTAATTAGTAAGCTCGGTAGACTTGCCACCTTTATGCAGTGGGGTGATATAGGAGAATTTCCAGAATAGTGGGACGTGGTTCTCACAGACAGAGCGGTTGATGAGGATAGAAATGGGGTAGGCTATGACTTTGGAGGCATCTTTGAGGAATTCTGATGGAAGGTTGTCAGCAGCAAGGCTGGTGGACTTGAGCTTACTGAGTAGTTTTTTATGGTATGGGTTGGGAAGGGGTTAAAGAAGAAGGGGTTTACACCCCCATTCTTGGCTACGGGGATTTTAGTAGTGATATTTTTTTCATAGTCAATAAGTGAGTGAACTGTGTTTATGAAAAAGGAATTGAATTGTGTTGCAATGTTATTTGATGGGGGTGTGGTGGCATTGGGAGTGGACGCACTACCAGGTTGCAGGTGTTTGTTTATAGTGGACCAGAATTTTTTGGGATTGTTTTTGTTTCTTTGCTGTGCAGTGATGTAGTAGGCTTTTTTGTCAGCTTTTATCTGGGATTTGGCTTTATTCCTAAGTTGTTTGAAAAGTAGAAGGTTGTCATTGCTTTTGTTAGTTAACCAGTGTTCCCATGCCTTTTCCCTTTCTTTTAATAGGTCTTTGGTGTTGTTTCTAAGCTAGGGGGTATGGTAATGTTTTATTCTAGCTATTCTGCAGGGGGCCAGGCTGTTTAGGATGTTGAGGGGGGTGGTGTTAAAGTGTTAAACAATGTCATCTAGTGGTAGTGTTTTGAGGGGAGACCAGTTAATTTGTTGGAAGAGGGAGTTAAAAATGTGGGTATTAAATTTTTTCTTGCTGCGGATTAGCCTGTAGACTACTTATCTAGGTGGACTAAGATTTTTTTCTGATTAGGTATGTGGGTAGGTGGTCACTTATGGTACTGGGGAGGAATCCTGCTAGAAGGGGTGTGTTATTTTTATTGGTGAGAGTCCAATCCAGAATGGATTGTCTGTTGGAGGTTTTATCTATTCTTGTGGGGTTTTGTATGAGCTGGGAGAAACCATATTGGTTTATGAAATTGGATGGATTATTGGAATTATAGGTGGACCAGTCAGTGTTGAGGTCACCCATAATTATTTTTTTTTTGGGTGGAAGGTTGTGGATAGCCGGTGAAGTATGTCTTCAACTGTGCTAGTGTTATCTCCTGGAGGGACATCGATAGCCACTATTATAAGGGTTTTGTTTTTGTTGATATTCAGTTTGGTGATGAGTAATTCTGCATTGTTAGATGTAGGAAGTGTGGTGTTGATAACTTCTAGGGCTAAATTTTGTTTAAACGTTATTGCTACACCTCCTTCACATTTATTTTGACGATCAAGTCTATATATGTTGATCCCTGGGGGAAGTATTTCAATGTTTTTGACATGTAGCTTAAGCCAAGTTTCAGTCAAAATGGTTATATCAGGGGAATGTAAGTCAATTAGTGCAAGAAGATCATGGATTTTGTTTAGTATACTTCTTAAATTTATATTAAGGAACAGCAGGGAGTGTTGTTTGGGGTGAAGGGGTATGGTGGAGTTGATTGAGGTGTAAGTGATCTTTGCTTATTGGTAGTCTTGGGGCCAGGGCTGGAGTGGATGTCACCACTGAGTTTTAGTTTTGATAATATACGAAATGAAGTTGTTATAAGTTTGCTTAGTTGTTGTGGTTTAGCTGCCATAACAGAATCCTTTATAATTCATATTTTCTCTTATTGTGTCCCCATAATGATGAGTATTTTTGAACCAATTCCTGTGTGGTTGTAACAAGGCAGTTTGGGATATCTCGATTTGATGGGGTATTTCAGAGCTACACAGTTAAGGCTCTGATACATAGCACAAGCATAAATTTATAATTTAGAGTGGAAAGGGACGATGACAAAATGGGGTGGTAGCTCAACAAGCAAGAGGAGACTAGATTTTGGATGCAGATTCTTAAGGAGGAAAACAACAATCATACCGAATATTATATTCATAAAGTAACAAAGTATTATAAGATCTAAGCCAACACAGGAATGAAAAAAGGAGATTCTGCCAGTAGAGATGACTGTAATTAGGGATACAGAACCGACAAGATAGGGCTGGACTTTATTGGAGAAAACTGGCAATAGAACCAAGCTATTGGAAGCAAATAATTAGAGACGGAAAGGTAATAGAATGGGAAGAAGCCAAGAATTTATTTGGACTGCAGGCTAGAGATTGCCTTACCTGTCAAGGCTTAATATCAGAGTATGGGCAAAGAGAAAGAAACAGGGGGTCCTAAGTGAAAAACCAGCACTGGTAAAGTTTTTACTAGAATCTAGAACAGAAGCTGCTGTTACAAAAGGAATAATTAGTAGACCTTATAAAATATTGCATGATAACAATAAGACTGAATCAAAGGTGGTTAGAAAGGATTGGGAAGAAAGCCTGGATAAGAAATTCACAAAGAAAGAATGGGAATATATGTATATGTGCCAAATGTGCAACAAAGTCTAGAAGATTTAGGAGCTTTACTTGGAAGTGTTTACACAGGTATTTTTATACCCAAGTAGATTACAAAGAATTTATCTTGATGTAACTAGCAAATGTTGGAGGTCTGATGGCCAAGAAAGAGATAATCAGGAACATATTTTCTGGGAATATAACAAGTTGGCACACTTTAAAATTCTCTGCAGAGCACTGTATCAAAAATACTGGGTGAGCAAACTGGTATAACTAAGGAAATTATTTTTTTGAGCTATATACAGAATCAGAATTGTCAAGACAAAGTAAGGACTTGGTGAACCTAATTATGGTGGCTGCCAAAAAAACAATTACTAGAAAATGGAAATCAAAGTCAAAACAACTGTACTAGAAGTAGTGAATATAGTAACAGAGATAAAACAACTGGAAATATGATCTACAGAAAATGGTAGGAGCCAATTACACAGATAAAATGGGCATTGTGGGAATAATACTCGCAGAGGACGAATGAGGTTTAAAAAACGCAGGATTTGAATGAGCTATATACTGACTGACTCACAGTGAATGGATAGATTATAAGTGATGTATAATGTTGTCAACTAAACTTGTCAATATGCTGTGTTTTTATTTATATAAACATATGATTGCTTAAGCCATAAGTGATACTTTAATAAATGTCTCTTGCCCCAAAAATATCATGTGTGGGTTTAGTCAGACCTCCAAGATGGCTGCAAACTGATCAAAACTTTAATTTCAAGGAAACAATAGGTTTTTGTCACAATGGAAACATTGTCCATGCTATCTTAGAACAAAATGGCCTTACAGCTATAGACAAAGAGGAAAGTGCATTTCATTATATTATGAAATGCAGAGTGCAACTAGTAATGTTGCAGGAGACACATTCGTGGATTTGACAAAAAAGTATTTCTGAATGGATATTCAGCAGAATATCAGGGACAAAGAAAAAGGATTGCTAGAGCGGCTCCAATAGTGACAGAAGAGGGGAAAAAGACAATAATGATAGATTTGTGGTTGGCAAAGAAGGATTAAACTGGCATGTATTTATATTCCACCAAAAACTGCAGGGACTATTACTTATAAGTGGAGACTGGGTGAAAATGAATCAGGGGAACCTAGAAGGTAAATATTTCAAAATAAGGTAGATTTCTGAAGAAATTTATAAAAATGTTTAGTATGGAAGATGTAAATTCAGTAGTAGGGACTCGGAAAGAATTTACGTATTATTCCCCACTGCACAGTAACTAGACTAGACTAGACAGAAGTTATATTTCACAGGAAGATCTGCATTTAATTGAAAGCTTCAACACACATCCAATAACTATTTCAAAACATGCAGCAATAAAAACCAAGAAATAAATGCAGGGTGATGAAGTGAAAATGAGACATTGGCACTTTCCCACCTTCTTGTTAAAAAGTAACCAAAGCGAAAATAGTTGGTGTTAGTGTGGTGCTAACTCCAGTTCTTTAAAATTATGTCCAAAAGTATCAGCACACAAGAGCAATTGGAACCATGAATGATTTATGATTTTAACAAATGCTGGTTTATCGAAGGTTACTGGTCTAGTAGTAGAAATTATTCAAGCGTTATCAGCTAAGATAAACATTTCTTTAGAAGTGATAGCTAGTGAACGGGATAAAATGAAAATGGAATTTGAAAATAGAGTTGAAATAAAAGAGAAAGAAACATAATTAAGAAGTAATAAGAATTATTTACAGGGGCTGAAAGTGGTTGAAGTATTGCAGAATAATGGGAATTATACAGAACAAGAAGATGTGCAACTGCAGAGCACTAGACAGAGAATAAGGGGGTATCTGGATAATATGCATGAATTTAGAAAGACTGCTGTTAACCAACTATTTTTTGATAACTCCAGAGCAGAAAACTTTAAGCACAATGACTTAGGCAATAGAAAGTAGAAAATGTTGTAGATAATATTAGGGAGCCTATAACAAGAAAAATAACCAGAGATCCTGTATAATTATTACAGCTATTTTGGAAATGTTATGAAAAGTTGTAGAAAGCAGGGAATATGGAAATTAAGAAAAAGCACAAATGTAAATATTTATGGAAGACTTAATTATGCCAAGGTTAGTGGTAGATCAGGGTCAATAATTAATAATTAAGATAGGAGCAGTTTAGATAAAAAACTATGGTGTATAAACAATCTTCAGAGTTTCCAGGGACAAATGGTATTTCTCAGGAGTTTTGGAAGTTAGGAGCGAAGAAAGTGATAAAGATATAGAAAAGTCTGTTAACCAGTATTTTAAAAGGTGAAGAAAGCTGTGGTGTTTGTATTACCAACAGACGGTAAAGACCCATCAGATCCAACTTTATATAGACCTATTTCAATTTTAAACATGATTATAAAGTATTTATGTGTACAATAGCTAAAGAAATATTAAAGGTGTTGCCAAAATTGATAGATATGGATCAGTGTGGTTTTGTGAAGGGAAGGCAGACATTTGACATCATTAATAGAACAATGATGATCCAGAAGGATATAGAATGTAAGAAGATCCACTGTTGTTGTGTCTTGATGCAGAGAAAGCATCCAACAAAGTAAATTGGGATTTTGAGTACGGCAATGGAAACATTTTCATTCCCTGATTCAGCAAAATGTTAATTAAGAGGATATATGAAAGATTGGAGGAAAGAGTTAAGTGGGAGAAGTTGATCCTTCCAATTCAACAAAGTTGTTTAGGTTTACCTGATTTGAAGGGATATTTTAGAGGTACACAGTTAAGGCTTATTTACATAATGCAAGTAGACATTTATAATTCAAAGTAGTAATGGATGATAATGAAGCAGGGAGGGGGAGTTTTAGAAATAAGGAGAGACTGGGATTTTGGATGCAGATCCTTAAGGAGAATAATAACAACCATACAGAATATTATATTCATAAAGTAGCAAAGAGTATTCTAAAACCTAAGCCAATATGAGAATGGAGAAGGCAGATTTTGCTAATAGGGATGACACAAGTAGGGCTGCAGAAAATAGACAAGAGGGGGCTGGAATTTACTGCAGAAAACTGACAAAGGAACCAAGGTGTTGGGAGCAAATAACTAAAGATGGAAAGGTAATAGTGTGGGATCAGGCCAAGAAGACATTTAATCTGCAGGCTAGAGACATACTTCACTGCCAGGGATTGAGTATAGGCAAAGAGAAATGAATAGGGGAATCCTAAGGGGAAGATCTGATATGTTAAGAGTTTTTAGTCGAATGTAGAACAGGGGCTACTATTGAAAAAAGATATAATTAGTAGGGCATACAAAATATTGCATGATAACTATAAGAACCAATCAGAGGAGGTCATAAAAGATTGGGAAAGAGACTGGAAAGTAAAGAAACAATGTGGCTATGAGTGTACAATGAAGTCCAAAAGGTTTAAAATTTTTGAGTAGGTAATTTTAAAACACAGTAGACTTCAAATAATTTTACCTCCGGTAGCTTGCAAATGTTGGATGTGTGATGGGGAAGAAAGAGGTAACTGCAAATGTATGTGTTGGAAGTGTAATGAATTAGCGGAGTTTAAAATTTTCCTGCAGAGTACTCTGTCAGAAATATAGGGTGGGGGGAGTAAATGGGTGTAACTAAGGAAGTGATACTTTTGAGCTGGAATACAGGATCTGAATTGCCGAGGCAGAGTAAGGCCTTCTTAAGTGATTCTCCTGGTTAGCAAAAAAGCAATTACTGTAAAGTAGAAATCAAAGTCTAAACCAACTGTATGCAAACTATTAAACATTGTAAAGGAGGTGAAAGAACTGGAAGAGGGATTTTTAGAAAAGAGAAGGAGCAAATTACATAGAAATAAATGGAATCATGGGAACAATACATGCATAATAATATTCAGGATGAGTGATGTTTAAGAGAATACAGGAGTTGAGCAATATATGTAGTGTTGGACTGAATGACAGGTGTTTAAAAAAAGTAAACGTGTAATGTATAATGTATGTAAATGGAAAAATTTTAATATTGTTTTTTTTTTCTATTAATGCATTTTGCCTCTGTCTTAAGGGCTAATTTAATTTTGCCTATGTCTTAAGTGATAATTTAATAATGTGTTTAAAAAATTCATGTGTGAGTATATAGTTTAATACTATAACCTACATTTTATCTTAATTAATTTTATAGGTTCATAGGTAGGTACTAGGCTATCGGCCCAAGGGCCTACATAAGCCTAGCCAACAAGGTTCCCTGACTTATGCCACCCAAGAAAGTTATTTTTCTGTGCCACTGTCAAGCAGAGACACAGAAGTGATCCCTGGGGTGTATTTCCTATTTCCCATCCACTCATCAAGAATTTTCTTGAAGAGTGCTAATGAAGAACTTTGCTTGACATAGATGGGTTATATACAGAAAAAGACCTTTAACTGTCTCAGAGTGTCCCATAACACTAAAATGTGCTTTCTGACTTTATCAAATACAAGTACACCTGCTTACCAAAACAGTTATAACCCTGAAGGTGTGTGTTCCTTATCTCCTTTGCCAGTGACTCTAAAGATAAAGTAAATAACAAAAGGAAAAGAGGACACCCCTGTTTGGTTCCACTGTTCAAACACTGCTTGTCAGAGAGGAAACCTCCCATCTTAATTCTTGCATCTGATCCTTCATAAATCCTCCTAATTAACCCCATCATTCTATCAAGGAACATAAATGCTACCATTGCACTTCTCTCAAAATCCCATCTGACTCCATCAAATGCTTTATTTGTGTTAAGACCCAACAATAATAAAGGTGTCTTCTTGCATTCTGTTTCCCTCTGAACCATTAATGTCTGTTAATTTTGTCAGATGGTTGCCCCCCTTCACTAAACCACACTTCATAGTCAACTTATCCATGTGTCTCAGTTTTGGCAACATATCTGCCATTAACTTAACTAGTATAGACACAAACACTTTATAATTATGGTTTAAAATTTGAATTGGTTTATATGAAGCTGTGTCTGAAAAGTCTTTACCTTCCTTGGATAATGTGGCCACCACAGCTTTCTTCCAAGATGCTTAGCTCATAATATTGTTAATAAGCTGGCCTTTTATCCCTGGGAAATTATGTTGTAATGTATTGTAGCTCACTTTTTATCTATTTGTGCTTCCACAGATGCCAGGCCAGTAACCCCCCCCCCCCCATGATTCCCATCCACTTCTAGCACTTCTTGATATTGCAGCTATGCTGCTGTCATCACAGGAGCTGTAACCCCTCTTGTCATGTTAAGGCAGGTTGGTGTCCAGTGTAGAATATGAATGGTAAAAGCATGTGTTCAAGGAGACTACGTGAAAACCTGTATGCATTGAGATGAACTTTGTACTACGAACTCTGAGTAAACTGAATAGAAAAAAGTACTGAAAAACAAGAGCCTGTTTAAATGCAGGAAATGTGCCTTATATGGAAGTATATCCGATTTTCCTTCTCTGCCTATAGATGCAGCAATGTGAACCGCTTTAAGCCTACAGGTAAACCACTGATTGGTTAATTGTCTTTTGTACTATTTTAATTGGTCTAGTTTATATTTTTGTACTGTCAGCAATATCACCAGCATATAAGCTTATGCATTCCTTTGTTCGGGGAGTCTCCCTGGTACTTTCCATGAGGCTCCCACACGTGTGCAATAAATACCACTGAAAGAGAGAAAGAAGTGTCTTGTCTTCATTTAATGTAAAATGTTATATGCAACAATAAAAGCGACGTTTACAAAACATCACAGCTACATCTATAAAATACAGAATAGCTTACTGTGTGAAAATGGGAGCGAATGTGGGAACCATAAAAGAGCCAGAAAGAGGTACACCAGCTGGTTGTATGTATTTTCTTGTGTCCCGGGACAGTTGTATATTTATTAGTCAGTGGGTCGCCCTCACTGAGGGTTATGGTAAACTCGCCTTTCCAGAAAATGGTAGTTTTAATAAAAATATTTTGCTTAATCTCCAAGGGATATTAAAGAGAAAACGGAGAAGAATACCAGGGTTGTGCTGGGCAGCATTTAATGATTGGATGACAGAGGCGAAAGAAAGAGAAAAGGACTCGGTTAGTAGTAGTTTAAAAGATAACCAGCAGAAATTAAATGAGCAACTGAGGGAATTACAACAAACTGCTCATAATTTAGATACAGTAAACGGTAAATTCTTGAAGGACCCACCCTTTAAGGGGCTTTATCCTGTAAAGGAATTAGTTAATTTACAGATAACTAAATCGTCAGAAGATGATAATGTTTGGCTCCCCCCACCACCAACTTCTCCACTGATTTCACCCCCGCAGTATCAGCCCCCCCCCCTCGCTCAACAAGGAGCAGAAGCACAGCAGCCAGATTCTACCACTAAAGACCCCACCCCTACAGAAAGAGAACAAGCTGCGGACAGTCACTCTAGTGAATCTGATCCAGACACAAGCGATAGAAAAAAGGGACCAAAAACTCATTCAGAGAGTCTCCGAACTCTCTAAGGCCAAGGAGGCTGATAACTCAACATGGGCATGGTTAATCAACCTGTTCTCAGGTTGAGGAGGTTGACTTTTAAAGTTAATTTGGCTCTTATTGCTTTTCTTGTTGTGTTTTTAATCAAAGCCTTGATTTTAAAATTAATGTCTTTTAAAACTACTAAAAAGGTGCCAAAGTTTTATATGCCTGCAGTTATGAATATGAATGATGAAACAAAAATATGTGACAATGTTAAAGGAACTAGCCACATGGTTATGTTAGACATAGGGCAAATGTATGATAGACTAAATGGTGATGTTTACACAGCATCAAATGGGGGATTGTAGAATATGAATGGTCAAAGTATGTGTTCAAAGAGTTTGAATATGTGAAAACCTGTATGCATTGAGATGAACTTTGTACTACGAACTCTGAGTAAACTGTAAATAGTAAAAAAGTACTGAAAAACAAGAGCCTGTTTAAAATCAGGAAATGTGCCTTATATGGAAGTATATCTGATTTACCTTCTCTGCCTAGAGATGTAGTAATGTGAACTGCTTTAAGCCTACGGCTAAACCACTGATTGGTTAATTGTCTTTTGTACTATTTTAATTGGTCTAGTTTATATTTTTGTACTATCAGCAATATCATCAGCATATAAGCTTATGCATTCCTTTGTTCGGGGAGTCTCCCTGGTACTTTCCATGAGGCTCCCACACGTGTGTAATAAATACCACTGAAAGAGAGAAAGAAGTGTCTTGTCTTCATTTAAGGTAAAATGTTATATGCAACACCAGTCATGGCTTGGAAGAGCAGTAGAGTTTCTTATCTCCTGACCCTTGTCCTTTTACTTTTAGAATCTGCGGTGGTCTCAGGTGCAGACAGGTTCTACTGAATGCATATGTGGAGTATGGTTACACAGTTACTTCACTTCCAGCGGTGGTCTCAGGTGCAGACAGGTTCTACTGAATGCATATGTGGAGTATGGTTACATAGTTCCTTGACTTCCAGCGGTGGCCTCAGGTGCAGACAGGTTCTACTGAATGCATATGTGGAGTATGGTTGCATAGTTCCTTGACTTCCAGTGGTGGCCTCAGGTGCAGACAGGTTCTACTGAATGCATATGTGGAGTATGGTTACACAGTTCCTTCACTTCCAGCGGTGGTCTCAGGTGCAGACAGGTTCTACTGAATGCATATGTGGAGTATGGTTACACAGTTCCTTCACTTCCAGCGGTGGTCTCAGGTGCAGACAGGTTCTACAGAATGCATATGTGGAGTATGGTTACATAGTTCCTTGACTTCCAGCAGTGGCCTCAGGTGCAGACAGGTTCTACTGAATGCATATGTGGAGTATAGTTACATAGTTCCTTGATGTCCAGCGGTGGTCTCAGGTGCAGACAGGTTCTACTGAATGCATATGTGGAGTATGGTTACACAGTTCCTTCACTTCCAGCAGTGGTATAAGGTGCAGACAGGTTCTACTGAATGCATATGTGGAGTATGGTTACACAGTTCCTTCACTTCCAGCGGTGGTCTCAGGTGCAGACAGGTTCTACAGAATGCATATGTGGAGTATGGTTACATAGTTCCTTAACTTCCAGCAGTGGCCTCAGGTGCAGACAGGTTCTACTGAATGCATATGTGGAGTATAGTTACATAGTTCCTTGACGTCCAGCGGTGGTCTCAGGTGCAGACAGGTTCTACTGAATGCATATGTGGAGTATAGTTACATAGTTCCTTGACGTCCAGCGGTGGTCTCAGGTGCAGACAGGTTCTACTGAATGCATATGTGGAGTATAGTTACATAGTTCCTTGACGTCCAGCGGTGGTCTCAGGTGCAGACAGGTTCTACAGAATGCATATGTGGAGGATGGTTACATAGTTCCTTGACTTCCAGCAGTGGCCTCAGGTGCAGACAGGTTCTACTGAAAGCATATGTGGAGTATAGTTACATAGTTCCTTGACGTCCAGCGGTGGTCTCAGGTGCAGATAGGTTCTACTGAATGCATATGTGGAGTATAGTTACATAGTTCCTTGACGTCCAGTGGTGGTCTCAGGTGCAGAGAGGTTCTACTGAATGCATATGTGGAGTATGGTTACACAGTTCCTTGACTTCCAGCGGTGGTCTCAGGTGCAGACAGGTTCTACTGAATGCATATGTGGAGTATGGTTACACAGTTCCTTGACTTCCAGTGGTGGTCTCAGGTGCAGACAGGTTCTACTGAATGCATATGTGGAGTATGGTTACATAGTTCCTTGACTTCCAGTGGTGGCTTCAGGTGCAGACAGGTTCTACTGAATGCATATGTGGAGTATGGTTACACAGTTCCTTCACTTCCAGCAGTGGTCTCAGGTGCAGACAGGTTATACTGAATGCATATGTGGAGTATGGTTACACAGTTCCTTCACTTCCAGCGGTGGCCTCAGGTGCAGATAGGTTCTACTGAATGCATATGTGCAGTATGGTTACATAGTTCCTTGACTTCCAGTGGTGGCCTCAGGTGCAGACAGGTTCTACAGAATGCATATCTGGAGTATGGTTACATAGTTCCCTGACTTCCAGCGGTGGCCTCAGGTGCAGACAGGTTCTACTGAATGCATATGTGGAGTATGGCTACACAGTACCTTTACTTCCAGCGGTGGTCTCAGGTGCAGACAGGTTCTACTGAATGCATATGTGGAGTATGGTTACATAGTTCCCTGACTTCCGGCGGTGGCCTCAGGTGCAGACAGGTTCTACTGAATGCATATGTGGAGTATGGTTACACAGTTCTTTGCCTTCCAGCGGTGGTCTCAGGTGCAGACAGGTTCTACTGAATGCATATGTAGAGTATGGTTACACAGTTCCTTGACTTCCAGCGGTGGTCTCAGGTGCAGACAGGTTCTACTGAATGCATATGTGGAGTATGGTTACACAGTTCCTTGACTTCCAGCGGTGGTCTCAGGTGCAGACAGGTTCTACTGAATGCATATGTGGAGTATGGTTACACAGTTCCTTCACTTCCAGCAGTGGCCTCAGGTGCAGACAGGTTCTACTGAATGCATATGTGGAGTATGGTTACACAGTTCTTTGACTTCCAGCGGTGGCCTCAGGTGCAGACAGGTTCTACTGAATGCATAAGTGGAGTATGGTTACACAGTTCCTTCACTTCCAGCGGTGGTCTCAGGTGCAGACAGGTTCTACAGAATGCATATGTGGAGTATGGTTACATAGTTCCTTGACTTCCAGCAGTGGCCTCAGGTGCAGACAGGTTCTACTGAATGCATATGTGGAGTATAGTTACATAGTTCCTTGACGTCCAGCGGTGGTCTCAGGTGCAGACAGGTTCTACTGAATGCATATGTGGAGTATGGTTACACAGTTCCTTCACTTACAGCAGTGGTCTCAGGTGCAGACAGGTTCTACTGAATGCATATGTGGAGTATGGTTACACAGTTCCTTCACTTCCAGCGGTGGTCTCAGGTGCAGACAGGTTCTACAGAATGCATATGTGGAGTATGGTTACATAGTTCCTTAACTTCCAGCAGTGGCCTCAGGTGCAGACAGGTTCTACTGAATGCATATGTGGAGTATAGTTACATAGTTCCTTGACGTCCAGCGGTGGTCTCAGGTGCAGACAGGTTCTACTGAATGCATATGTGGAGTATAGTTACATAGTTCCTTGACGTCCAGCGGTGGTCTCAGGTGCAGACAGGTTCTACTGAATGCATATGTGGAGTATAGTTACATAGTTCCTTGACGTCCAGCGGTGGTCTCAGGTGCAGACAGGTTCTACAGAATGCATATGTGGAGTATGGTTACATAGTTCCTTGACTTCCAGCAGTGGCCTCAGGTGTAGACAGGTTCTACTGAATGCATATGTGGAGTATAGTTACATAGTTCCTTGACGTCCAGCGGTGGTCTCAGGTGCAGACAGGTTCTACTGAATGCATATGTGGAGTATAGTTACATAGTTCCTTGACGTGCAGCGGTGGTCTCAGGTGCAGACAGGTTCTACTGAATGCATATGTGGAGTATGGTTACACAGTTCCTTGACTTCCAGCGGTGGTCTCAGGTGCAGACAGGTTCTACTGAATGCATATGTGGAGTATGGTTCCACAGTTCCTTGACTTTCAGCGGTGGTCTCAGGTGCAGACAGGTTCTACTGAATGCATATGTGGAGTATGGTTACATAGTTCCTTGACTTCCAGTGGTGGCCTCAGGTGCAGACAGGTTCTACTGAATGCATATGTGGAGTATGGTTACACAGTTCTTCCACTTCCAGCGGTGGTCTCAGGTGCAGACAGGTTATACTGAATGCATATGTGGAGTACGGTTAAACAGTTCCTTCACTTCCAGCGGTGGCCTCAGGTGCAGACAGGTTCTACTGAATGCATATGTGGAGTATGGTTACATAGTTCCTTGACTTCCAGTGGTGGCCTCAGGTGCAGACAGGTTCTACAGAATGCATATCTGGAGTATGGTTACATAGTTCCCTGACTTCCAGCGGTGGCCTCAGGTGCAGACAGGTTCTACTGAATGCATATGTGGAGTATGGCTACACAGTTCCTTGACTTCCAGCGGTGGTCTCAGGTGCAGACAGGTTCTACTGAATGCATATGTGGAGTATGGTTACATAGTTCCTTGACTTCCAGCGGTGGCCTCAGGTGCAGACAGGTTCTACTGAATGCATATGTGGAGTATGGTTACACAGTTCTTTGACTTCCAGCGGTGGTCTCAGGTGCAGACAGGTTCTACTGAATGCATATGTGGAGTATGGCTACACAGTTCCTTGACTTCCAGTGGTGGCCTCAGGTGCAGACAGGTTCTACTGAATGCATATGTGGAGTATGGCTACACAGTTCCTTCACTTCCAGCAGTGGCCTCAGGTGCTGACAGGTTCTACTGAATGCATATGTGGAGTATGGCTACACAGTTCCTTCACTTCCAGCGGTGGCCTCAGGTGCTGACAGGTTCTACTGAATGCATATGTGGAGTATGGTTACACAGTTCCTTGACTTCCAGCCCTTACAGCTCATCTACCTTCCTCCTGGAGCAAGAGAAGAAGCTGTTGGCAACACGAGAGACATTAGAAGTACTCAGATTGTCAGTAGTTCAGTCAGGAGCAAAACCTTATATCCGTGAGCCAGCTTATGGCAGCTTATTATTTAATATTAGATCTTCATGGGAGGGGGTGGACAAAATGTATAAGGATACCCTTCATGACTTTTTTTAGTAACTGAAACATCAAACAAAGGCACTTTTTCTTTGTTGGGTCAATGACAATATACATGAATCCCCTTGGCAAACATCAGTTAGTGTTTGAAATAAACCATACAATCTGTTTTTGATTCATCCCCCAGAGTTACTTATTTTCCCCTCCATCTTTTGAAATTGGTAACAGCAACATAGCCAACATTTAGTTTTCAAAAACCTCTACAAAGGTATTTTCAAAATAAAACAGATCATAAAAACCTTGTCTTGCTATAATTTTTCTGTCTACTTCCCAGTGGCCTAAAATGCATGGAAATCATATGAAAATTATTCATAAAAATGGAATTACTATCAACAGTTCTCCACTTAACCTAACTGTTGTTTTCTGCATCTCAGCAGTTATGAGTATCCTGAGACGTCTTCGAAGCAATAAAAATAACCAATTTTAACAGCTCGATCGCTATGCAGTACCTTATAATTTGTAATCATCAGATGCTCACATATTTATGCCCATGATTAAAGCTGCAGTGTAGTCATTGCTTCAAGAGCTAACCTTTTCATTCTTTTTTTGTTAAAGATTATTGACGTCTTACACTGTCATTTGTCAGCTTAATTTAACAAAGATGTAATGTTTTTACTGTGTTTCAGATACTTGCTTCTGTCATCTGCAAAAGCTGGCACATGAGGGAGAGCAACAGTAGGACACACTAGAAAGTAAATTAGTATTGTGGACCAGGTTTTAATCACCACCTGGATGCTTAATTATGCCATTTAAATTAAAAAAGCCTGCATTAAGACTTTCAAACCCAAGTATTACGCTTCCCCATGTCCCCAGTTCATTCATTCCTCTGGTCTTGGAAAAATAAATGCAAATAGTAATTTCAAAAGGAATTTCGACAAATCTGAAAGTGTAGCCTTTTGATGTATGTGGCCATCTGGAATGTTCTGTATGTACAGAGAGAGCTGCCCTTCCCAATATTGATCAATTTACCCTCCCCATATTAAGGCATAAATCCTCAACCACTATATCATTGTAAGACACAAACCTATACAGAGAGTAGCATTCCCACTGCCTCAGTAGCATTTTGGGATATCTGCCAAACTAACGCAGTACAGGCCTGCTTTCAAAAGTGCAGACACCCATCTTTCTCCCTCTTCTTGTGACAGCTGAGAATATCCTGAGGCAGAAGCCTTCAACTTAAGAAGAAGAGAGTGTTCAGTCGTTCTCTGCCATCCAAATAAGAAAGTTCTCTGACTCTTCGCAAGATGCAGTGCTGTTTTCATTCTTACTTACTGCTCAGATAAACCCATTTGGGGACCCCCTTCCTCTCATTGCATTAGTCTCTATTTTTATGGTCATTTAAAATATTTATTCTACTGTTTTATTTCTGTCAGTGTTTACAATAATTCAATTGGGAATTTCTGCTTGTAGTGTCTATATTTGACATGTTTATTTTTACTGTTTCTGAGGAAAACCTTCAGTATTTCTGTTAGAAGTGCAGTGTGTATGTGTGCTGTTAGACACTAAGGGCCGTCTTTGCTGTTGTCACTCTGCTTTATTTTCATCTTTTCACATGGAAATATTGTAGAACTTGGATTTTTCAGTATTTATATCTTATTATCATTATATGCACGACTCTGCTCTGTTTTTAACATCAAATTGTGATGTTACTACAAATTGTTATTTGAATGTACTGTGGAGATTTCTCTCTCTTTTTCTTCTCTCTGACAAGAAAATATAGTCTGAATTGCTATTCAACATTATTTTATAGCAGCTTAACCTTGTTATAGTTTTGTGGAGCTCATTTTTAACACTGGTCTGGCACATTGGTGGCTTTGATGTTTGGACTTCGTGTACTAAAAATTGTTTAACTTCTTTCAGTTGTAAAAGAATTCTGAACACATTTCAAACTGCTTGTTGTGAAAGTACCAGTTTGGCAGAGTTTAGTTGTGTAGGGGCATGCTTACTATTAGTAATTTTAAGTGCTTATTGTGATATATTATCCAGTACTGTCAGTTTATTATTCTGGCTGGTGTTGTCTCCACTGACTCAATGGATCTTAACTCCAGTACCACCCCATTAAATCCAGTTGCACCCATAATGACAGGCAAAATAAAAATATGCCTCAGAATATGGTTAGTGATTTTGTTGGGAACCACTGGTCAGTCTGCAGACCACTTACTTTTTACCCAATCTCCCTCTAGTGTAGCTTTGTGGACACTGTGGAATGAGGGTTAGACATATCCCCTGGGGTTGTTCCAGTACCTGTCTCAGGTGTGGGAGAACCAAACCATTTAGCTGTGGGAGTAGTCTGGGGTAAGGGATCCCTTGTCAGACATAACACTCTGCCTGGGGTAAGAGATCCCTTGTCAGACATAACACTCTGTCACCAGATATTTTATCTAGTAGTGAAGTAGGCAAGAAAAAGAAAGAAGCTTCATTATATAGCTGATAATCAAATTATCAAATTATAGTTGTTTTAAGTCTAATGTCTTTTTTTTTTTGGTTAAGAGTGTTCTGCAAACAGCTAATTGTGCTGGTTGTGTTCCCATACATGGCTATAGTGTTTGTTTGGCTAGCGACCTTTCTGTTGTTTCAGAAAATGATGTGGAATCCTCTGAGGACAATGGTGATTTCCTAGATGACACTGAGTCCAGTCACTCTGATTCTTTGGAAGGTGAATCTTGGCTTAAACAAGTGTTCACTTTTCCTTAGATGATGGTTAGATTTATGATGTTTTTTCCTTAGGCACGGTTGGAAACTACCTCAGAGCTAGGCAGGGTATATTACCTTATAGAGGACAAGATGCACAATTTTGTGGCTATCCCCCCTCTCTTACCGGACTTGAAGGATGTTTACAAAGCTGCCTGCAGGACACCAGTATCTATTCTATCAGTCCCTAAAAGGGCTCAGAGAAAATATAGGATCTCTTTGGATATGACAGTTCTCCATTCTCACCTGACTGCTGATCCAGGTGCAGTCTCCCTCCTGTCTGCTCAAATAAAAAGTCATTGGTTTCATGTAATGCAGCACCCCCCCCCCCTAATAAAGAGGGGAAAGTACAGTTGTGTAAAATCTTACCATAACAGCAGGTGTCCTTCTCTTCACTGTTACAGTATTCTGCACAATAGAGATCTCCTGCCAAGGATCCGGCCAGTATACCAATGCCTTAAATGTTGCATGCGCCCTGCATCACACATATGTTCCCTGTACAGGATGTAGGGCATAAAGATGATGTAGGATGCAGTTACCCAGAACTGAATTGCCCCAGAAAACAACAGTCTCCATAGGACAAAAGAGACCATACACATCCAGAAGGAGAAAATGTAGATAGAAGGGAAGACCCTCAACCAGGAAGGAAGCCAAAACAAAACCCAAAAGAAGAAAGGGGGTTGGAAGGAGGGAGCAAATACTGTAGCAGTGAAGAGGAGGGCCTCTACTGTTATGGTAAGATTTTACACAACTGTATTACGTTCTTCTGTTTCACTGTTGCGGTATTCCTCCTCACAGCAGGGATAAAACAAAAGCTCAAGAAAAGGATTGGGAGGTGAAAGGCTGGGAAGAACCCTCAACAGACCCATGTACAACAGCTTGAGGAAAACATGCTCTTGCCCTAGAAACCATAACCAATTTATAATGCTTAGTAAATGTATACACTGAAGACCAAGTAACAACTTCAAGGATGGAATTGGTGTCCAACCCTTTGAAGAAAGTGCCAAAAGAGGCAACAGCCATAGTGGAGTGAGCTCTAATGGACATAGAGAGACATTTGCCATGAAAAGAATAACAAAAAAAAGTGTCCTTAGATATCCAGGAGGAGATGGCTTGTTTAGAAACAGCCAACCCCAATGCCCTGGGATTAAAAAGAAACAAAACACTGGTCAAATTTACGAATGGCTTTAGTTTATCCAAATAATACCTGAGCTGTCTGTGAAAATCTATGATATGTAGGGCCCTATCACTAGCTAACTGTGGAAAAGAGAAAAAAGGAAGGGAGTTGAACTGCCTGATTCAAAGACAACTCATTGACTACCTTGGGCATAAAAAAAAAAAAAAAAAGATTGGTGTGAAGGGACACCCTGTCCTTGTGACAAAACAAAAAAGAAGGGATGGCCATAAGGGCCTCATGCTCAGAAACCCTCCAACAGAAGTAAAAGCAAGTAATGTCTGTCTTCCAGGTGTAATGTTGCATAGAAGCTGAACCTGCAAGCTGACAAAGAGCCTAGGTCAATTTTCCTAAAACAAAATTAAAGTCTCAAGGAGGACAAATAGGCTTCCTTAGCGGCCTAAGATGCAGGACACCTTTAAGAAACTATTTGACTTCAATGCAAGAAGCCAGAGAAGGAGTCAAGGGTAGACAGATAGAAATAGTTAACAAATGAGCCTTTACAGAAGAATAGGCCAAGACAGACTGGAGTAACTCACACAAATAGGAGAGAACCAGAGGGGCCCCCACTGATAAAGGTTCCTGATTATGAGCATGGCACCAGACAGACAATTTCTTCTATCTGGACATATAAGACTTTCTGGTTGCAGGTTTTCTTGCCTCTTCTGAAATCCTGAGTGCATCCTCAGAAAAGTGGTGCCTAAAAGGGATCAAAACCCTATCATGCACATCAGTTGAAGATGGACAAATGAGGATGGATGAGTGTGGCCTTGTCATGTGTGAGGACGTCCAACCAATGAGATAACTTGTGATGATTGCTTCTGGTCAGATGCATTAAGAGAGTCTCTAACAAGACTTTTGTGGAGTCCAGCAGAATCTGCTGCAGGAGTCTTGTAATAGGAGAAGGGGAGGGGAAGGCACCGAGAAACATCTCCTTCCAAGGAAAAGAAAGGGCATCCATCTTCCATGCCAGACGGCATGGTACTCTGTAAAGGAAAAGAGGGAGCTGCTTGTTCAGAGGTGGGCAAAAACACCTACGTGAGGAATACCCCACTGATGGACTATGTCCAGTAATATGTCTCTGTAAAGCATCCATTCACGATCCTGTGTTTTGGACCTGCTCATGGTGTTTGCCAGTAGGTTGTGGTCTGAGAGAATACACACTGCCTGAAGAGTTAACTGATAACTGAGCTACAGATCCCAGGCCTGAAGAGCCAACCTGCATAAAAGGTAAGACTTTGTGTCCTCCTGCTTGTTGGCATATCACATCACTGTGGTGTTGTCTGTGTAAACCTTCAGAGGCATGGTGTTGTCCGTGTAAACCATCAGAGGGCCTGGAGACAGCATAGGGTGAAAAGCCTGAAGGTCCAGAATCAGAGCTGTCATCTCTGTGATGTTGATATGGTCTGACTTTTGATGGGGGGAGGCAAAGATGACCACAGGAAGTCCCCACCCCATGTCTGAAGTGTCAGTGTACAGTTCTTAAAGTAACTGGTGGCTAAAAGGGCAGGCCTGGGTTGAGGGAAAGTTGCTGAATCCACCAGTTGAATTCCGACTTTAAACACAGAAGGAGAGGCACCCTGAAACCCAGTGGGTGGTAATGCTGAAGCCAAACTGACTTGAGGCACCATTTAAGATTTCGGATGTGCAGTCTGGCAAGAGGGAGCATTGTAATAGAGGAGGCCATGTATCCCAGGACTTGAAGAAAATCTCTGTCTGAAGTATCAGACAGAGTAAGAAGAGACTGAAAGAAAGCTGTCAAGGCAGAACTTTTGGAGATGGAAGAATGGCCAACATGGACACTGTCTATATCCTGCAACCCAGATACCCATGATTCTGAGAGGGAGTCAGAGGAGGAACCCCAAACTTTGAGGAAGAGATATGGTGAACTCTAGATTCTGTAACAGGCAACTGGGAAAAGGTGCCTGAAACAACAGATTATCTAGATAATGAAAAATCTTAATGTCTTGGAGCCTGCAAAAGGCAGTCACAGGAGCTAGGCATTTTGTGAATACCATTGGGGCAGAAGAGAGATCAAAAGACAAAACAGAAAAATGTGAAAGCTTCCTGAAAAGAGAATGAATAGGAATATGAAGGTAAACATCCTTCATATCCAAGGGCACCAGAAAAGCCTGGGGTAATACAAGAGGAAACAGGGTTTGAAGAGTAAACATCCAAAAATAAGAAACCTTGAGAAAGGTGTTGAGTAGGGAGAGATTCAGAATAGGTCTCCAAGTGCCCTCCTTTTGAGGTACCAGGAACATCCTGGAGTAAATTCCCTTTCCTACATGTGAAAGAGGGACAGGTTGAACAGTTCCCTAGTCCACCAGGGACTGAATGACCTCTGAGAAATGAGGAAATTGTTCCAGAGGAGGATGGAGAATCCAAGAAAAAGTAGGTAGAGACTTCCACTACACGAAGTAAGCCTGACAAATGATAGGTAGAACCCAAGAATCTGAGGTGATGATATGCCAGTTTGGAAGATAAAGGGAGAGCTGAAGGGTCAAGGCAACATGGCCGAGGGGTAAGGGGGGCAAGAATTCAAAGAGAAGGAAGCTTATCAGATAAAGGAGGCTTCTGAGCCACAGCAGCCTGAGAAGATTTAGCAGGAGGAGCTCACCTACAACCCTAACTGCCTTTGGTGGCCTCATGAGGCTGCCTGGGGGAGTTGGTGGCCTCATGAGGCTGCCTGGGGGAGGAGCTCACCTACAACCCTAACTGCCTTTGGTGGCCTCATGAGGCTGCATGGAGGAGGAGCTTGCCTACAACCCTAACTGCCTTTGGTGGCCTCATGAAGCTGCCTGGGGGAGGAGCTCACCTTCAACCCTAACTGCCTTTGGTGGCCTCATGACGCTGCCTGGGGGAGGAGCTAGCCTACAACCCTAACTGCCTTTGGTGGCCTCATGAGGCTGTCTGGGAGAGGAGCTCACCTACAACCCTAACTGCCTTTGATGGCCTCATGAGGCTGCCTGGGGAGGAGCTCGCCTACAGCCCTAACTGCCTTTGGTGGCCTCATGAGGCTGCCTGGGGGAGGGGCTCGCCTACACCACTAACTGCCTTTGGTGGACTCAGGCTGCCTGGGGAGGAGCTTGCCTACAACCATAACTGCCTTTGGTGGCCTCATGAGGTTGCCTGGGGGAGGAGCTCACCTACAACCCTAACTGCCTTTGGTGGCCTCATGAGGCTGCCTGGGGAGGAGCTTGCCTACAACCCTAACTGCCTTTGGTGGCCTCATGAGGCTGCTTGGGGAGGAGCTTGCCTACAACTCTAACTGCCTTTGGTGGCTTCATGAGGCTGCCTGGGAACAAATGCAGACCTAGTAGGATATTTCCTGTGGAACTTAGGAATAGGGAACAAAAATTATGTTTAAGATCCTGAAAAGCTTTACTTTTTTCCTGAAGAGACTTCAGCATATCAACGGTAGCTGTCCCAAAGAGATTTTTATTAAAGGAGCATCCAACAACTTGGCCTAAATGTCTTCAGGTAAAGACTGCAGGTGAAACCAAGAGTAATGCCTCATGATCGAATCAAAGGCAGCAGCTCTGGAAGACGTGTCAGTAGCATCACATCTGCACTTGATAGGGTGATGAGGCACCTGAGAGGTAGAACTCAAAATGTATAGAGCAGAAGATTTTGCTTCAGTATCAGGAGGATCTGAAATAATGTGACAAGCCTGGACAATCAAAGCCATTGCATATCTGATCATGTGGGTCTGGTAATTGATTGCCCAAAAGGCCAAAGTAGAAACAGTAAAAACTTTCTTACCAATACTCTCCATTGCCCTACTAGCCTTATCTGAAGGCAGAAGCTTGGAAGAGGGGGAACATTTAGAAGGCTTGTTAGAGGAGACTGATACCACAGCAGGGTCAGCAAGAGGACACTTAAATAAGAAGTGACAACACTCAGGAACCTTATAGAACCAATCAGGTTTCTTTAGAGCAGGAGGGTGAAAACCAGGAGATGTAGAAGCAGCTATAATGTTGTCTAACAAAGCAGCCAACAGAGGTGGTTTGACAGAAGGTTTAAGAGTGTCCACCTGTAGTAACACTGGAGGAACTGGCGAAGGTTTAGGAGTGTCCACCTGTAGTAACACTAGAATAACTGCAGAAGGTTTAGGAGTATCCACCTGTAGTAACACTGGAGGAACTGCAGAAGGTTTAGGAGTATTCACCTGTAGTAACACTGGAGGAACTGCCGAAGGTTTAGGAGTGTCCACCTGTAGTAACACTGGAAGAACTGCAGAAGGTTTAGGAGTATCCACCTGTAGTAACACTAGAGGAACTGCAGAAGGTTTGGGAGTATCCACCTGGAGTAACACTGGAGGAACTGCCGAAGGTTTAGGAGTATCCACCTGTAGTAACACTGGAGGAACTGCCGAAGGTTTTGGAGTGCCCACCTGAAGCAGCTCATAATACCTTTTCTAGTTATCAGACACCTGAGAAGAATCCCACTTAAAGTAATCCATCATTCTGCCTATAGGGTCTCCGAATGGCAATTCCTTAAAAGGAGACTCCATACTAATGGACTGTACTTCATCAGAATCATAACCCAAAGACAAGGCATCTGAGAAGAGTAAGACATGGACCCATCACCAGATTCTGAATCCTTATCTGTGAAATCAGGTTCCTTAGTCCATTTAGAAGGAGTTGAGTCAAGGGAGAGTAGGCAAAGAAACCCCTTGGAGAGGTTTCGAGGTCATTAAGGCATTAAACAGGTCCTGAGTAAACTCCTGCCATTCCCTTTGAGGATCCTTAGGATATATAGAAGTATGCTTAGTCTTCTGCTTTTTCTTAGTAGGAATGTCAGCCCTAACAAACACCAGTGGTTCTGACCATTGACAAGATTCAGTAAGAGTACCTGGAACCTGTTCTGTGACCAGAATCTGCAGAATCCCTCTAGTGCCTTCTGAGATAATCAGCCATGGTCCCCCCTCAGTGTCTGGAGCAGATTCCTGCAAAGTCTCAGAGGATGTGCAAAAGGAAGGAAGCATGTCAGCCTCCAATGGGGTCATGCCAGAGGAATCTAACATGCATACTGGATGGCTTACAGAACTGTCATCTGCTTCTAGAGAAACATCCAGTGGAAGCTGGACAGCCAAAGAATCCGAACAAGATTTCTTGGCCTTCTTCTTACTTAATGGTACCTAGGGGTTAGAAGATTCTACCATGCTACCCTGGGCTAAGAGTTTAAGCCTATTGTTTTCAAGATAAATGGCCAGGGAAGACAACCAGCTTTTAAGAGTCTTACACACAAATGGTACAGGACATATGGTTGTGGGAAGCACCCATACAAAAAGGGCACTATTCATGATGATCCATATGGGGAATCTGCCTCCCACACTGACTTTTCCCTTCTTGGATGACATGAACTGTAGGTAACCTAAAAAGAACAATACCTAAAGAAAAGGAAAAAAGACCCAGTGGGGCACTTATCTGACAGCTACGTATTCAGCATAGCAAAGGGCATTCAGACCAATGAGTGATGATGGTGTTCAGACTGGCAGTAAAGAGGTTCAGAATAACTGCATCCATACATCACCTTTATGCCCTACATCCTGTATGGGAAGCATACATGTGACATAAGGCACATAAAAGATCTAAAGACTTTGGTATACTGGCAGGGCTTTGGGCTGTCCTTGGAAGGAGATCCGTACTGTGAAAATTACTGCAACAGTGATATAGAAGGACAGCATAGTTAGATCTTCAGAGCAAAAGATATCCCATTATAGTAATCTAGCCTTTATAATGTTAAATTATCAGGTCTATATTAGATCAACGAATGCTTAAAAAAGCGAACACTGATTGATCGAACTTATGTAAGCAAAAGCTTACAATCTCGAACTGTCAGAACAGCAATTTTTTTCCTAGGGAAAAAAAAAATCGCTGATCCAAAACACATACACACAACACAAGCACACCAAACAAACAGCAAACCACACTCATACACCTAAAATCTGACACCTAACCCTACACTAAACTATACACACACCACTAACTATCCACTTACCTTAACCCAAACCCTAACCCTAAGGTCCATCACTATTGCACACTCACCTCACCCGCTCCCTAACCCTAACTCACCTAACCCGCCCTAACCCTCACGTCCACGCAATCGCACACATACCTAACCCGCGTCCTAACTCTAACTCACCTAACCCACCCTAACACTCACATCCACACAATCGCATACTTACCTGAACCCGACCCGTAACTTTCCACCACAGCACTGAAAATACCAAAGCAACAGAAATGGGCAACCAAATTCTTTCCCTAGGAAAAAATTTGGGTTTCTGTTGCTTTGATATTTTAAGCTTTCGCTTACATAAGTTTGATCAATCAGCGTTCGCTTTTTTAAGTGTTCACTGATCTAATATAGACCCAAATTATCAAGGCTATATCTGAAAATGTATTTTGCAGTGTGAGTACAGTTTGAATGATTTTGCTGCATACTTCCCCACAGAACAGACTGCGGTGGTGGTGCTGAGGTAGCGTTGTCGCCTCACAGTAAGACGTTGTCCTGTTCGATTCTCAGCTAGAGCGTCTTCTGTGTGGAGACATGCGTGAATGGGCGTACCTTCGTTGAAGGTTGTGCATCAGAGCTGGCAACTCGGCACATAAAAATCTACTGCCAATCATTAGCGGACCGGAGTTCCGCTGTGGCAACCCCTAAATGGGAAAAGCCGAAAGACACAACAACAACTTCCCCACAGAACAGAAGTCTTATATGAATAACATTTTTCCTGATTTGACTCAGGTTTTGAAACATGGTTTGAGGCTGCATCTACTGCTGTATTAAGCTGGTATGTTTAGTATATATTCAGAACTTCTCTCATGATTTTAAAGCCAAAATTCTGAATGCACAAGCTCTGAACTGGTGTTTGCACCATCTGTTACACAGATTCTCAAACAGTGTGATGATAGAGGCAAATTAATGCATGGGGTACCTAGGATGCTTCATGTGCCCATGTTCTCCCCAAACAAGGTGTCTTTCTTTAAGGAGTAGAACAAAGAAAAATCCCAAACAAACAAAAATCAGAGATTCAAAAGGAAATAGCCGAGGGATAATTCTTCAAAACCAAATGGGGGGGGGGGGGCTCTTTTAGAAAAAGTATCACCCCCCCTGCAAAGGAATGACTGTCAAGTCATAGAGCCCCCCCACCCTTCTTTTTCCTTCACCTTTCACCAGGATCTCTCTCAACCCTGCAGCCACTGCAAATAATCACAGACAAATGGCTCTTGAGAGTAATTTGGCAGTAGATATAAAATCCTCATCTTTTCAGGGGAATTCAGCCACTCCCACCAGACCAGACACAGATGTTTGCTCCAGTACTCCATTAAAATGACAGAAGCAGGGGTCATAGATCCAGTGCCTATGACACACAAAGGCAAAGGATTTTACTCCAGATTTTTTTTTCTACCCTAATGGAGCACACCTGGAGTCTCATTCTAGATTTGTCCTTTCTAAACAGCTTTGTAAAAGTTCTGTAATTCAAAATGCTTACTTGACAGTTGGTCCTAGCATTGCTTCCAGACCACTGTTTCATGGTGACTCTAGATATTAAGGACACTTATTATCATATTCCTATTGCTCCCAATTTTAGGAAATATTTGAAATTTGCTTTGTCCGTCTTACATTATCAGTTTTCTGCATTAACCTTTTGGCTGTCTACTTTTAGTGTTAAAATGTGTGGCCCCAGTGGTTTTCTATTGCAGAACCATAGGCATCCATATTTTCCTTGCTTAGACAACTTGCTGAATTGTGTAGATTGCGTATGCAGTTGCCTGGAGACCTTAGACAAGGTTACATCCCTCCATTCTAACATGGGCTTCCAACTGAATCTTTAACATTCCTTCCTCACACCCTCTGAAGGAATTGTTTCTTGGGGGGTTGGATAGACAGAGTAAAAAGGATAGACATTCTGCCAGAAGAAAAAGTTCTGAATTATACGGCATTTTCGTGGATTTCTGTCTTCTAGATGTGGCCTCAGCAAGAGAGTTCCTGAAAATTCTAGGCCTCATGGCATCCTTGATCCTCATGATCCAACTATCCACACTATACATGACAAAAATTCAATGGTACTTGAAGAATTGTTTGACCTAGCACCTTCATCCTTCAGATTGCCAGGTACTGGTACAGAGATTTATGTCATTGGTACTTGAAGAATTGTTTGACTTAGCACCTTCATCCTTCAGATTGCCAGGTACTGGTACAGAGATGTATGAAACAGGAACTGCAGTAGCGAAAGGATCAAATGTCTGTGAATCCAGGAATCTCTTTCAATCTTTCTTCAGACCTCAGTCCAGTCTGTCCAGATGGAGTCTCAGAATTTGCACTGGGAGCAGTGTCCATGAGAGTTCAAGTGCAAGGCTTGTGGGGTCCTCAGGACACTCCGAAGCACATCAACATAAAAGAGATGTTGGCAGTGACTCATGCCTTAAAAGTTCTTCACCACCTATGGACTCTAGATCCTCTTCTAGTAGTCACAAACAACACTACTGTGCTGTGATATATGAATAAGCAAGGGGGTACAAAGTCATGCCCTCTTCATTGGTTGGCAGTGGATGCAGCATTCTCTGACCCTTCAGGCCTTGTACATTCTGTCAGAGCAAAACACAGTGGCAGACAGACAAAGTAGGTCTTGAACAGATCATCACAAGAGGAAACTCCATGTAAAGGTGTTCTAGGACTTGATTCAGATGTAGGGGACAACTCAAGTAGATCTGTCCTGTTCAAAACAGAAAACTGAAAAAAATGTTTTCAAGACATCCTTGCAGCCATGTTTGAAAGACACACACTGCAACATTCTCATGGCTGGGAGTGTTCCTTTATGCATTTTCACCACTTTAAATGATTCCCAGGGCTCTTCTAAAGATTCAGAAAGAATTATCAAAGATCATTGCGGTAACACTCTTTTACCCCAGGCAAAGTTGGTCCTCCCTTTTAATGGAATTGGTCAGTGGTAATTACCACAGTCTTGGATCTGCTCACACAGCATCAGGGGCAAAGGGTACATCCCAGCTTTAGGCAACTGCAACTGAAAGTCTGGATAATTCTATTTTGATAATGTTTAGGCACTTGTTAAATGTCAATGATTGACAGGTATTTAAGGAGACATGACAACCTGAAACTAGAAAATCTTAATGTTTACAATTGGAAATAGGTTTCTAGGTGGTGCCTGGCTAATAACTGAGGTCCAGAAATGGTTTTGACCCCTCTTGTTTTGAAATATTTGTGTAAGATAC
The DNA here is from genome assembly GCF_019279795.1 of Protopterus annectens. Taxonomy (NCBI): domain Eukaryota; kingdom Metazoa; phylum Chordata; order Ceratodontiformes; family Protopteridae; genus Protopterus; species Protopterus annectens. The sequence continues at coordinate 1,456,599,327 of NC_056726.1, forward strand.
TTAGAAATGGTTTGTCATATGCATTTCTCAAAGTGCATTTTATGGCCATCTCAGCTTATCTGCCCACAGATTCCTCTCTTTTGTGTCTTTTTGTGGATAAACAGTTTATGAAAGGAGCACTGCACGCAAGACCTCCTCAAAAGCAAATTCCTCCTCCCTGGGATTGCAGCTTTGTTCTTGAAAAAATTACTTTACCTCCTTTTAAACTTGCCTGTCAAGCTGAATTACAGTTCATTAGTTGGAAGACTGTCTTACGCATTGGTCTGACTATCAAGAAAGGAGATACAGACAGTCCAGCTAGTTGGAATTTTGTAAAGAATTAAAAGTAATTTGTGAATATTAAAATGATTTATATAGAAATGTCATGAAAGGAGATACTGCCAGCCTAGCTATCTGGAATTTTGTAAATAATTATATGTCATTTGTGAATATCAACATGATATATATAGAAGTGTAACAAAAGCAGATACTGCCAGCACAGCTGTCTGGAATTTTGTAAATGGTTGTGTGTCATTTGTGAATGTCAACATGTTTCATGTAAGATGTTTGTGTTACAAATGTATTAGAACTGTATGTTATGCTTAGCTATGCATTATTTATAGAATGCATAGCTAAGCTATCGACCTCCTTCCCACCCCCCCTCCTCCACCCCCACCCCCTCTAGCCCTCACCTCCACCCCAACCACCTACCCTCCTCCTCATCCTTCATCCTTACTCCCATCCCCACAAGCACTGTAGAAAAGCTTCTCCTACAACTCAAACCTTGTCGCAATGCACCCGACAACCTTTCACCCACCTTCCTCAGACAATCTGCAGATAGCATAGCCTATCCCATCTCTATTCTTATAAATAGATCCATAAAGGAGGAATCATGCGTCCCTTCTATCTGGTGACATGCTTACATCATCCCCCTACACAAAGGTGGTAAAAATACTGATACCACCAACTTCAGGCCTATCGCCATCCTTTCCCCTCTTTCTAAAATACTAGAAAAATCTATCCAGGCTCAACTCATGCCACACCTAACCCAAAACAATCTCCTCTCCCCTACACAACATGGCTTCTGCCCTGGCCACAGCACTATGACTCCCTTCTTTCCTTTCCTGAAACCATCAACCTTGAACGTGACCAAGGCAAATTCATCTCCACACTGATCCTAGATCTGTCAAAGGCCTTTGACACCGTCTCCCACACCCTCCTTATATCCCAACTCTCCACCCTACAACTCTCTCCCAGCACTATAGCCTGGTTTTGCAGCTACTTGTCCAAATGCCAAAAAGCAGTCCAGTGGAAAACTTCAACCTCCCCCTTCCTTCCCACACCCACTTGTATCCCACAAGTTTCAGTTCTTGGCCCTCTACTTTTTTTTTTAAACAATTTTATTGATTTTAAGTAAATATATATAGACATTCACATGGTCTTTTAACACAAAAAATTATAATTCAAAATGGTGTTCACATAGACATTCAAATACTATTTAACAAATAACAAAGTGAAATTACTAAAACTATTTATAAAGACATCCATCGATTATGATTGTAAGGACTTGAATTTGATTTTTCCATATATACACACACACACATATATATACACACACACACACACACACACACACATATATATATATATATATATATATATATATATATATATATATATATATATACACACACACACACACATATATATATATATATATATATATATATACACACACACACACACACACACACACACACACACACACACACACACACATATATATATATATATATATATATATATATATATATATATATATACACACACACACATATATATATATATATATATATATATATATATATATATATAAAACATATTAAGAGGCTGAAATTTAATTTATATAATATCATTATCAATCTCTTTTCAACCGATTCTGTAAATTGACCCATAAATGATAGTTATAAGTTTTTCTAGTTGTTCTAGATGTCATAGTTGCAATCTGTAATTGGCAAACTTCCATTAGAATTTTCTTAAAGTCATTATAAGATGGAGAGGATTCAGATATCCAGTTCCTTGTTATAGTTTTCCTGGATACTGCCAGTATTGCCCAGAGTAAGGAATGTTTAACCTTTTTTACACAGCAAGGTATGGGTGTATTGATGAGTATTAAAGATTTGGTCAAAGTGAAATTGTCAGTGAATATTGCTTGTAGAAGTTCATTGATACTTTTCCAAAATAAACTTATTGCAGGGCAGTCATAAAACATATTTGTCCAGTCAGTGTTTATATTAGACTTACATCTGTTACATATGTTTTGTTTTCCATTAATTTTGTTCATTAGTTGAGGGGTGTAGAAAGATCTATATAAAAATCTCCAGAAATATATGTTCCATTTAAGTGGAAGTGTTGTTTTCCCTGCAGATTCTAATATATTTGTTTTATTTAAAGTCCTTGGAAGTGTGTTATTTGTTATATAATAGTAGTTCCAGAAATAAGCTGGACAACAATATGTTTCTTCTCTAATAAATCTGTATATAAATGATATTTTGTCCGAATAAGTTTGTTTATGTTGGATAATTGAATTAAATCCCAAACAAAACTAAGACTCTCTGTACCAAAGGCAAGCGTCCAGTCTGGTGGACCCCAGCCATAAACAAGCTCTACAACAAAAGGAGGAAGCTACTACAAGATAGAGCAAAATCCTTGAAAGGTAAGACACCTTTGATCATTATAAGTAAAAAACTAAGAGCTCTCATAAAATCATCCAAGGCAAATTTTGAGAGAAAAATCACCAAGGACTCTAAAGACAATCATAAGGCCTTCTTTAGCTATGTTAGAAACCTAGGAGGAAACTCCCAGATATGCTCAGAATTAGTTCAAAATGATGTGAAAATTACTGAACCTACACACATTGCTAACATACTGGCTGACAGGTTCAGTGCAAACGTCTCCCTCCCCCAAAAGGAGAGATATCTATTCCAGAGGATTGTAGCCCCCAAACATCTCCAACGCCCAGGTGAGAACTGCCCTCACTAAGGCAAAAAATACAGCATCCATGGGACCGGATGGTGTCCCCGGCTGTGTGCTTCATGAACTCAACGAGGAATTAAACCCACAGTTAGGACAGCTGTTTAATCTTAGCCTCACCTCAGGATACGCACTCAAGGAGTGGCGACGGCGACTGTGGTCCCACTTCATAAGGGCGGTGCCTCCACAGACCCTGGAAATTACCGCCCCATTAGCTTGACAAGCCTTATCTGCAAAGCCATGGAGAGGATCATAATGGAACTCATAAATAAAGACATAGGGAACTTGCAGACTTTGGATCCAACCCAGTTTGGCTTTGTCAAAGGCAGATCCTGCCTCTTAAACTTGGTTGACTTTTTCGAGACAGTCACCAAGGCCATTGATGAGGGAAAGGCAGTCCATACAGCCTACCTCGACCTGGCAAAGGCCTTCGACACAATACCCCACTCAGGTATCATCGAAAAACTCATCAGCTTGAATGTAAACCCATACATCACAAGATGGGTTGCAAACTGGCTAAGTGACAGAACCCACAGGGTCAGAGTTGCTGGAGCCATGTCAGACTCAAAGCCTGTCACAAGTGGTGTCCCTCAGGGCTCAGTCCTGGGTCCACTCTTGTTCGCCATCTACTTTTCTGAAGTACAAGCAAACACAGGAGGGTTATGGCTGACAAAGTTTGCAGATGACTGCAAACTGGGCGCCATAGTCAAAAACACATCTGACACAGATATCCTCCAGAAGGGCCTCACAGAAACGGATAACTGGTGCCAGAGCCATGGCCTGAAGTTAAACGCCAAAAAATGCATAGTCATACCCTTCGGGAATAACAAGGTTACCCCTAGCTACCATATAGGTGGCAATCCACTGAGCACAGAAAAAGTCATCAGGGATCTGGGGACCCAAGTTGACAGTAGCCTTCGTTTGACACTCATGTTGCTAAAGTAGTTAGGAAAACCTTCTATATCGCCCACCTGATCATGAAGGGATTCACATTTAGATCAAGGGAGGTCATCGTCCCCCTGTACTCATCACTCATTAGACCTATGATTGAGTACAATGCCCCGTTCAGAATGTATCTGACCAGACACCTGCTGCAGCTTGAAAGGCCCCAAAAGTTCCTCACCAAAAGGATAAAGGGTCTCAAAAATATGTCTTATGCTGCCCGACTGAAAGAACTCCAGCTCTATTCAGTCTCATACCGCTTGCTCAGAGGTGATCTGTGCCTGACATATAAGGCCATGTCAAACCCGGATTTGATGAATATGCTTCACCTCAAAAAATCTAGATCCCTCAGAACCACAAGGGCAGGAGACTTAAACCTTGACACGGTTATAAATAGAACGTGCTGGAGGGACAGATTCATCACCCAGAGACTCCCTATGCTGTGGAACAAAATCCCGGTACATGTGAGGCAGAGCACCTCGCTGGCCTTGTTCAAGAGGAATCTTGACCAATGGATGGGAGATCGCAGATATACCCCAGGGATTACTTCAGTGTCACTGCTTGACAGAGGCACAGAAAAATGATAGGCATAGTTTTTATTCAAACTAAAGGGGTGGCGAAAGCCACATAACTATGGGCTAGGCTTGTAAATGCCCTTGGGCAGATAGCCTAGTATGAACCTATGAACTTATGAACCTATGAACCTATAAAAAAGCTAGTAGTATGCAAGTGTCATGTTTGTTAGCTGGAGTAATCAGGTCTATTTTATTTTGCAAGAATATTCTGAGGGATTGCATATAAAGCCAAAGGGATTTGTCTAACTGAAATTCACTTATTATCTGATTTATGTCCTTAACCCTTTCATTTGTGATTAGTTGGAACCAATACAAAAGACCCTTTTGTTTAAGCAAGGTGATTTCATCTATATCTGAGGATTGTAAGGATTCTTGAGTAAAAGCTATTGAGAACATTATAAAGAAAAGTTCTTTACATCTAGAGTGTTTATATATAAAATTTCTAAAATTTGTTAATATATTATAGAAGTAGCTAAATGAATGTTTGGGTATGCTGAGTGTAGTGAAGTAATCTTTAAGGTTTTAATATTAGTAGCATAGCTGAAGATTCCCAGAATATTTTCCATTTGGCCTGCCCTGATATGAAGTATTTAACAGTTGTGCTATGGATCTAATAATAGCAGCGTTAGAATAAAGGTACAAATCAGGAAAGGCTATGCCCCCTTTGTTCCAACTATAAAGATGGTGTTTGAGTGCTATTCTAGGTTTTCTGGGAAACCAAAAAAATGTAATAACAGGGAATTGAACTTGTTAATGAATACTTTATTGGGAAGTATTAAAATAGATTGTATAATATAGAGAATTTTTGGTAGAATTATCATTTTAATGATAGTTAATCTTTCCTCAGTTGTAAATATAATTGTATTCCATTTTGTTAATAAGGTTTGAATATTTATATAACATTTATTATAGTGTAGTTTTGTGACTAATTTAATATCTTTAGCAAGGATGATACCTAAGTATGTAATTTGATCTGTGATGAATTTGTTTGTATCATTGTTAATGTTTCTCTTATTATTGTTTGAATAAATAGGTAGGATCTTAGTTTTATAATCATTAAATGTCAGTCCAGATATGTTTTGAAATGTGTTAATGGCTTCAAATAAGGCTGTTATGGAGGAATTATCTCCCTTAGTGGTGATGAGCACATCATCAGCAAATAACTGAATTTTAGATGTTTATTTCATCATTTATTTCCAAACCTCCTATGTTTTTATTTCCTCATATATCATTAGCCCATGGTTCTATTATAAGGTAAACAGTAAGGGGGATAGGGGGCATCCTTGTTTTGTTCCCTTGGTGATGGGTATTTGAGTTGATGTGTATGTTCCAATTTTGATCTAAGCCAAGGTCCCTTTATAATGATGTATTAGTAGATTAATACAATTATCTGAAAAGTTTAAACATTGTAATAATGTGAGTAGATAATCCCAATGTATTGAGTCAAATGCTGAATTAATGTCAAGACTAACCAGTGACAAGTTTTTTTCTTTCTGTGTGAATAATCAATTAAAATAAGAGACCGTTTAATGCTATCATAGTTACTTCTATTAGTTACAAAACCTGTCTGGTCATCATTAATTAACTGGGGTAATTTTTTTTAATCTGTCAGCATAAATATTTATGAACATTTTATAATCAATATTTAAAAGAGATATGGGTCTATATGAAGTACATAATTTAGGGTCCTTACTAGATTTTAGAATGGGGGATATAAATGTATATTTCCAGGATGGAGGCAATACTATGTCATTCTGGGCTATAGTGAATACATTATGGAGTAATGAAATAGCTATTTAAGGCATCATTTTATATAGTTCAGGTATGATACCATCATTGCCTGGTGCTTTGTTCTGTTTTAGCTTATTAATTTGAGTTTGTATGTCAACTAGAGAGATTTGTTTGTCAATAATTTCCAACTGTTGTTTATTGAGTTTGACATATACGTTTTTTTAAATGTGTTCTTTTATTTTATCTATAGGTTGAATGATATGTGAAGTTTGATTAATCGTGTGAAAATGATGTCTGAATTCATCTATGTCTTGTATATCATAAACCTTTTTCTTTTATTTTAACAAGTATATTTCTTTAATATGATTTTGTTTATTGATTTTTTGGTTTTATTTGCAAGGTTAGTTAAATGTTTCTAATTTGCTGAATAGGCAAGGAATTTAAATTTTTCTAAGGAAATCATAGTCTTATGATGTAAGATAGCACTATATTCTTCCTTAGTTTTGTTTATTTCATGTCTAATATTCTTAGGAGTTAACTTGTCATTAATTTTGAAGTGTAACCTATCTAGTTTGTCTTGTATTTTTTTTAAATCTTCATCCCAGGACTTTCTTTTGTTATAATACCATTTATTTATTTGCCCGTATAAGTAAGCTTTTAATGCATCCCATACACATGTCATGAGAGTTGGATGTTAAGTTGATTTTATAAAATTTTGTGTTTCTTCTTCAAAAAATGTTTGAAATTCTTTTAATTGAGTTATGTATGCAGGAATTCTTCTTATATGAGTCTTTGCGGTATCATTTAAGTTAAGCTCAAATATGATTGTATTATGATCTGAAATAGGGCAAGACACAATCTTGGTGTTTATTAAATCATTTATTATTTGCATGAATATAATTACCCTATCTATTCTGGAGTATGTTTTGAATCTATTGGAAAAAAATGTGAATTGAGGTGAGCTCAAATCTGTATAGTCATGTATATCTTTTAGATGATATGTATCCATGAATTGTAGTAGTTTAGCTTGTGAAGTAATCTTCCTTTCCCCTAAAGTACTGGAGACTTTTTCATTTAAAACACAGTTAAAATCTCCTGCCATAATAATATTACCCTCAGATTGAGATACAATTTGGTTCAATTGTTGTTTAATAGTGCTAATTCCAATGCCCGGTAATCAATAGTTGTTTACTATTCCAGGGGATTGTGTAGCTCCAATTATTACTGATACATTGGTTAATAAGGCTCTATCTAAAGCTAAAAACACTGCCTCCATGGGACCACATGGTGTCCCGGGCTGTGTCATACGCGAGCTCCAAAATGAATTAACCCCGCATCAGAATACCCTGTTCAGTCTCAGCCTCTCGACAGGATATGTGCCCATAGAATGGTGCACACCAGTGGTGGTTCCACTGCACAAGGGTGGGCCCACAACTGACCCTGGGAACTACTGACCAATAAGCCTGACCAGTCTGATCTATAAGGCAATGGAGCAAATCATTATGGAACTCATAAATGGAGAGATTGGGAACCTCCAAACACTTGACCCCACACAGTTCGGCTTCGTCAAGGGCAGATCATGCCTCCTGAACCTGGTGGACTTCTTTGAGACAGTTACTCAGGCTATAGATAAGGGAAATGAGGTATACACGGCTTACCTTGACCTTGCTAAAGCATTTGACACCATTCCCCATCCGGGTATTATTGATAAACTCACCAACCTGGGCATAAACCCTTACGTCACAAGATGGATCGCAAACTGGCTCTCAGACAGATCCCACAAAGTAAGAGTAGCGGGATCTATGTTCGAATCCAGACCAGTAACAAGCGGTGTGCCTCAGGGCTCTGTCCTGGGGCCCCTCCTGTTTGGCATATACTTCTCAGAAGTATAAGGCAAGCACTGAAGGGCTGTGGCTGACCAAGTTTGCGGACGACTGCAAACTGGGTGCTATAATAGAGTCTCCGGCCGACATGGATATCCTCCATAAGGGCCTTAATGAGACTGATGCATGGTCTCAAAGCCATGGTCTCAAGCTAAATGCTAAAAAATGTGTAGTAATCCCCTTTGGAAAAAACAGAGTACCTGTGAACTATGCAGCACGATTGAAAAAACGAAGGCTTTTCTCTGTTGCATACCACCTTCTCAGAGGCGATCTCTTCTAACATACAGAGCCATGTCCAACCCAGAACTGTTGAACATGATCCATCTTAGCAAAACAAAATCTACTCGAGCTACACACTCTAGGGATATAAACCTCAGCACAACAATGAATAGAACATGCTGGAGGGATAGATTCCCTTCACAAAGACTTCCCTTGCTATGGAACAAGGTCCCAATCTACATAAGACAGAACCCTCACTATCACTCTTCAAGAGGAACCTTGACGAGTGGATGGGTAACAGAAAGGTCACACCAGGGATCATACCAACAGCTCTACTAGATAGGGGCCAAGGGTACTAGCTGCTAGATCTAGGGCCTAGGGAACTAACCAAAGGGGAGGTGAATACCGCACAACGTGGCTGGGCTAATATATGCCTTTGGGCTGATAGCCCAGTACCTACCTATGAACCTATGAAAAGTTTTGTGTTTATTTTTATTATCACCAAGCAAAACATCCCTTTATCGTCCTGATAAGATTTAATAATTCTAGGTAACGGGAGAGTTCTGTCCCAAAAAATTGCTAGTTCTCTTTTCTTTTTAGACTGTTCAGAACTAGCAATAACTATATATTTATTAGTGTTTAAAAAATTTATATTTTCTTTTAATAAATGTGTTTCTTATAAAAATGTTATGTTTGGTTTGTGTATAGTTAAGTGTTTAAATAAACTTCCTCTTTTAATAGGGTTATTCAGTCCATTTATTTTGATTGATACACCTTTGAATGTGGTCATAATAGCATTATAACTGAGTAAGAAATTCTTGTGTTTTGTGCGTTATCTTGTATAGGTGTTATGTAATCCTCTTCAAAATATCTGTTATTTAAATTATAGTCAATGTTTGTTACTATAAAATACAGAGTATGTGTTATACAATTCTTGCAACTTACAATTATATATATTTGAATTATAATGGATGTCAGGAAGAACTTATTAAGAAAATTAAAAGTAGTATATATGTCATAAAAAAATGGGGTAGCTACCCGCCTGGAGTTGTAAACTCCTTGTCCCAACGACATCTGTCACTCGGATCAAATCCCTAAACAGCAGCAACAGACCACAGCCTTCACTATATATAAATGTTAAACAGACAAAACAGTAACTCTATATATGATTACATATTCATTAAAACCAGTAAAACAGAGTTGTAATCAGTGTAACTCATCTGGTATTGCTTATACCATAGTCATGTTTCATGAGAATTATGTAACTAAATATATCATAAAATAGTATGACATTTGTTAGAAATCCTCTATTAATGAAGTCATTCTTTATGCTTGCAAACAACCCACATGAAAATAAATAAATAAAAGGCACTTTAACTTCTATTGAACCATATGTTGCTAGATATAGTGAAAATTGCTGTTACAATAGTTAATTTGCTAATACTCTCTGTTGAAATTAGTAGAACACATGACCCTTTGGGGGAATTAAACTAAGTTGGCATACAAATCTAATGTTATAACATATTATTCTTGGTATCATTCAGAAGAAAGGATTCTGATATCTAAAATAAGCAACACTCTAATAAAGAAAAATGTCATTTGAAGTAACTGCTAGCCTTGTTAAAACAGATGCTATATATTAATATAGTGTTCAAAACAGATTAATATATGTATCTTTAGCATGAATGCTCAAATAACAGTTTAAGCACCTGAAGCAGAACATGCCATCGTATCTTAAATGAGCTTACTTTAACCCATGCTATTTTCATATCAATTATCAGCCTCTGCATGAAAATTAGTTTTAATTTATAATAAAACTAATTTTATCAGGCTAACAAGGCACAGCGATATGTATAGTACGACATTCATTACTTAAAGTAAATGCAGACTTACTTTTTCTTTATTTCTTTTGTTAACAGAGACATGAATAAAAAGATACAGTTGAAAAATGATTTCCTTTCTTTTTAAAGTCAAGATTTGTCCAAGCATTGTATTAAGCAGGCTTAAAAAATGTTTTTAAAGTATATACAGCTGTTTTTAATATTTCTGAAGATTTCTGATGAAATTATATGTAATGACTTCCTGGTTAGGCTGGGCGACTTGCTCTGATGTCATCAAATCACTTTGTGATATTGCGAAGCTCGTTCAAGATTGTAGAGAGGATTTTTTGTGAAAATAAGGCAATTCAAGATGAAATAAGCTCATGGACAACAAGCTCGAGCTTCACAGAGTCACTAGAATTTGTCTTTCGCCGTTTTACACGAAAGAAACGCAAAAAATGACTTGTATGTACTAGTTTTCATCAAGTATGGGAAAAGTTCATGTGTGTGAGATCTGTAAGTTATATATAGCCTGCACGAGTGTATAGCCAATGCCTGCATTACCCATTATTATTAAACAGTACCACACAGCTTCTATTGTAGCAAAAAGCATGGCCCTCTACTTTTTAACATATTTATAAACAACTTTCACCAGTCCATCCCAGAATCATCTGTCATTCAGTCTGCTTGGCCCTCTCTCCCTCTGAACTACAAGCCAAAACCCAGCTTTCTTTCTCTAAAACAGAAACACGGATGCATTCCAATCATTTAACTCTAAACTTAAACAAAACCAAGCTAATGATTTTTCCCCCACCAAAAACTCCTCCATTGATAAAACCTCTTTCTCCATACAGAGCCAGAACAACACCCCCTTTGAAATCATTCCCAGCACCAAACTTCTCGGCATTACCATCGATGAAGAACTTAAATTTGATACATCCATCCCACTATCAAGAAAACCCACCAAAAGATAGGTCTCCTCTATAGACACAACTGCTTCATCAGCCCGTCCACCCGTCAAACCCTAGCATCCACCTCCTTACTCCTCTCCCTTATGTATGGTGCTCCTCTGTTCACCAATCTCACTCTTGACCTAAGATCCAAACTCAAATCCTGCTACCATAAGATTGGCAAATTTGCAACCAGCTCAAAAAACTTGTCCCATCACTGTCACTCCCTCCTCACCCTAAATTGGCTCGAACTACCCAACTGCCTAAGTTACCTGCAACTCGCCACAGCACACAAGCTCATCTATAAGCCTAGTGAATGCCCATCCCTAGCTACCTTCTTAAAACCCTACATACCCAGCTGCTCACTCAGATCCACAAACCAAAACCTCCTTCAGGTCTGCAAACCAACATGGCCTGCTGGCCAGCTAAAATTCTCCTACTCCTTAGCCAAAAAGTGGAACTCTCTCCCACCTACAAAAAGTGGAACTCTCTCCCACCTACCCTACGCAACCTTCCTAACCATACCTATTTCAAATCGCAGTTACTCGCTCATCTGTCTTCCAAATGGGAATGCCCCAACACAAACCCCTCCCCCTCTCTCTTTCTACCTTGCACTATCTTCTCCAATTACTTTCAAAAATGTCTCATTTCTCCCAAAACCTTTCCCTTCCCCATCTGAAATCAACACTTTTTCTCATTAATGTGTGTACATGCTTTTCTCCTAACCTACATATGCCTAGTAGCTATATATTTTAAGATTGGTCAACCTACAAAGCAGTTTCATATCATAATTGTCACAATATTATGTAATGTTTATTCTCTGTATTTGTCACGTCCCATTATAAAAATTATGCATTCAAACTTCAAAATGTAATGCATCTAATCTAAAATGCCAAATTCCTGTAAGAATTTGTCTGTAAATATTGTGCATCTAATCTGAAAAGTTTTACATTTCTATATTGAATTACTGTCTCTGCAAAATCTGAAAATGTTCGAAATGTTTGAATTATATCTTTGTAAAAATCTGTGATGTAACCTACATTGTTGTGGAGCTTTTCTCCCCAGGTCTCCACTGAAAGTGGCTCTTTCTGTCCCAGTAGACTTCTCCGGTCATCAAACTTTAATAAATAACTAAATAAATTATGTGGATATCAAACTGCTGGTACAGAAGTCTGTGTTGAACAGAGTTTACAAAGCACTGAGCTTAAAGCTGTATCCACAGAGTACCCTACTGGAAAATAACAGTATATATTTTAACAGGGGAAACTGAAACACAGGAGGTTAACTTGCAAAAATTCAGAAAAATGGTTGAAAATAAATTACTTTATGGCTGGGCCATAAAAAGATGTTATCTTCCAGTTTCAGTTATGACTTCCAGGATCTGTCTTAGATCTAAGAAAAGCCCTTGTTTAGTTATTTTTACAGGATGATGCTAAATGCCAGCTGCATCAGTGGGGGGTTTACCTGGGATAGAGTCAGATGAAAATAAGTGATGTCATCCTGCAAGCTATCCCAGCAGTAATATTTAAGATAGTAATTTAAGAACTCAGAGAATATTCAGAGAGACTGAATATTCTGTATTTTGTCTTTGACCTGACAAGAAGATCCACTTGGCACATCTGTCTTGCTTGCTCTGTAAGTAAGTTAACTCGGATATAGTAATTCTTAAGATACAGTCAGGAATATTGCAAAGCTAATTTAAGATGTTTTTCTTTATTTATTTCACACTGTTCTGCAATGTTGTTTTAAATATTTCCTGTGATTTTGAACTCTGATGTAACTGTGATTATTTACTGAGTATTTTCTTGTTCTTTTATTATTTATTATTAAATATATTTAAACCTATCATTGTGGCTGATATTTGTGAGACATATTTAGGTTCCTAGAGTACTTGCATATTTATTTGGTGACACTGTGTAGGCCACTCCTAATAGCCTTGGTCAAACTACCATTTGGATTAATAGTAACATTACACAGTAATGATTGGACACCCTTTGTTAAGGGCCTTAGAGTAGCTGATAAGGAGTCAGTTGGTGGCATTGATAGCTACCTTATTGTCTGGGCAGAAGGGGGCATAGCTAGTAAACCTGGGGCAGTCTATTCTGTGGATCTGGAGAAAGAGGGAGAAACCAGCCCTAGACTGACTATGGTCTCTGTGTGTTCTTAAGGGAAATTGCACTCAGTGCAGGAGCTGCATCAGGAAATAGTGTGTGTTGTACTTGTCACCCTCTCAATATACACCCCCCACTGGTGCTAGTGGTGAGGATCGACGCTGCTTGGCTAATGGACCAGTGCTGGGGCATCACACTGACATTTGCAAGACAAGTCTCTGAACTTCAAACTATCGTGGTAGAACAACCGTATCGAATTTTTCACAAGGACAGGGTTGTGTTGCACACTAAACTATCAATCATGCCTAAAGTTGTGTCTCAATTTACCTTGACTCAAGCCATTAATCCCCCAGTACTCTATCCTGATCCAAAACACAAGGGAGAAAAGATTCTACATCCCTTGCTTGTGCACAGGCAGGTTAGGTACCACCATGACAGAACAAAGACCTGTAGGAATACTGAACAGCTATTTGTCTCCTGTACAGACTCTAAGGAAGGTCAGCCTGTCCCTAAGCAAACTATTGCAAAATGCTTGTCCTCTCCTGTTGTTTCTGTTGCTCCCACTATGGTAAATTTCGTCCAGACAAGATTAAGGCTCAGTAGACTGGGTCTTACTCTCTTTGATGGCTTATTGGAAAGGGAAGTACTCTAGAAGCATTCTAGTGGCTTCAACCTGGCCCTCTGCTCATAACTTCAGAAAGAGCTATAAACTGGATTTGTTTTCACAGTTTAGAACAGGGTCTGCTAGGGTTATTCTCCAGGGGCTCCTGGCTCCTTATCATTCTACTGCCTAGATAGGGTAGGCTTTGGGATTCTACTCAAACTGCCACCAAGGTTGTGGGAATGTTGAACATATTACAGTTGCATAAATTCTACATACCTGTGACAGGTGATTTTGAAGTTCCTCACTGCCTCAGTGGTAGCACCCTCCTGCCATCCCCCAAATTGTGTAAAGCTGAAGTGGGTTTCAAGCTCTTTGATTTGGGTTGTTGTTGGGTTTGGTATTTATATGGTATTGTGACTGGCTGCAAATTTACTCTTGCTAGATGACTGTGGGTTCAGGTACTTTTCTGTCATTCTTTGTGTAAGCAAAAAAGCCTGATCTGTCACTTCATGTCAGAGCTGAAGGCTCTCAGGATATGCTCAGCCAATCATCTCGCACAAGAAGAGAGAGGGAGATGAGTCTTCACATTCCAAAGCTGGCCAGTACTCGGTTACCTTGGCAAATAACCTAAAATGCCACTGAGGCAGTGTTGAATTCGAACATCTCCTGTTACTTGTAAGTAGGTTTTTCTTTACAGAGATGTGCGAATGCAGATGAATAGTATACACAGCTTGATGCATGTCTATTTAAAGTTTCTGTATTTTCTTTTTTTGCTTTTAATGTATCTTTCAGGAACATATAATTAGTTAGCTGGGATCTCAATAATATTTCATGAGAAAGATACAGCAGGGCAACACAATTTTAAATGCTATAGTCACAGGACGTTGTTGGCAAGCATGTCAACTTCAGTCTTTCTTTCGCCTCTTCTAAATCTTTTGTGCTCCAGCTGACCCTGACTTTTTTATCTCAGCTGTGGTGTGCTAAAATAGTTGCCTTTTAATCTTAAACCATTTTAGTTTGTAGTGCATGTTTCACGTTTTAATATGCACTGATGCTCTGCTTGCTTATAGTAGTAGTATCCAACTTAAGTACTGCAATAATCATTCAGATGTGCACAGCACCATAGCATGATTCAAGACAGTGTTCTGTCCAGGCATCAAACCTGATGATACTTCAGAGAATGTGAGGTTGTGGTACTAATGATTAGTATTAAGGAGCAAACTCAAACCATTTGTGGATTTGGTGAGGAGGGAGAGATGATCATTCCCTGATGGTGAGTCAGGGTGTGACAACCTGCAACAAGTATGGGGATGGTCTGGGGATCTCAAGTCTCGGGTAGTGTGCATGACATAGTGACATCAATGCATGCCTTTTCTAGCTGTGGGCAGCTACGTGGACACTGGGAACTGACTGCTGAGCTCTTTTGTACCACTAGGACTGACCTGCTGTGCTACCTAACAAGGACCATGGATTAGGTTCTACAGGGTGAGCATAAAGAAACTCAGTTAAAAGACTATGACCATAAGGGGCTAATTATCTCTAAGATAGTCACATGCATCTTTACCACTCAAGAAACGTAAATGTTTTACAGGGCAGTCTGTCTTGTACTTATTCATGCATACAAGAATGCACAATGTCCATCATTCACATTGCCTCAGATGCATACGGGCTCTGTGCCTGCACAAACCCAGACTGGCAGCTTCCCAGAGCACAGAATCCCTTCTCTTACTCTCTGTGACAGGGGAATGGCAACGCCGTTCCCGTCAGGGAAAAGCTAAACCCTGTCACTGATAGTTATTTAGTCCTTTTTCTAACAGCTGTGTAGCTCACATAGTTGAATCTTCTCAGTAGCTTGCCTTGATGAATTACAGCTTCCAGACTCAGATAGCATCTGTTTTGGAACCTCCCTTCCTCATTATAATAATAATAATAATAATAATTATTATTATTATTATTATTATTATTATGAATAATGCTCGATTTCTTTCTGTTTTATATATATATATATATATATATATATATATATATATATATATATATATATATTCATATGTGTTAACTTTTTTATGTTAACATACTTGCTATTACTACTGTTAATTCCTCTGGAAAATCTGGCATAGTACTGTGTTGTTTCTTTGCTTAGTATTGCTTTTAAGGAGTTATGGGACTTTTTAAAGTGTTTTATAACTTGTACAGGGAAACTAAAGTTTTGTGGTGTCAGTTGAACACTAGGGACTGCCTCATGTACGGTTTGTTGCCATTGTTTATGTGCTTCATTTTGATGTTCTGACAGGAAAATATGTTTTGGACTTTTTTTTTTCTTCATTTTTATGATATTTACTTCTGACTCGGTGCTATATCACTAATTTCTTTATTTGCATCTGTGAAAAAATGTTTTAATTTTAGACAAGGAAGTCTCTAAGTAACTGCTTATTTATGCTTTTCTATGTGTTTTAAGGGTATATATTTGCTTTTTAACACTATTTGAACAACTGAATTTTACTTGGAACTATGACTACATGTGCCATTGTTTACTACACTGTGGAAGTTGTAGAACAAGGTTTAGCACATTTTAAAGTATTTCAGCTATATTGTATGCAGTTTAGCCGTATTTGCTGTGTGTGCATATAGGTTATATTTTCTATTGTTACTACCCTTAGTCAGCCCTTAATAGTGTCAGTGTATTATTCTGGATTATGCTTTTCCCCTGACTTGATGGATCCTGATACAGCTGCCCTCCATCAAATCCAGTTGCACCTAAAAAGAAAAAAGACAAAACATGCCCTAGCCTATGGTTTGTGAATCTGTTGTTGCCTTAAGCCATCCCTCTGACCATTTACCATTTTCCCTGTCAGGCTCTGATCTGAGCCTGTATCCCTCTGCAGTATTTGGGGGGGGGGGCATATCCTCCAGGGCTGTTCCAGTATCTGGTTCAGGTACAGGAGAACCAAATCCTTTAGGTGCAGGAGAGGTCAAGGCTAAGAGACCCCTTCCCAGGCCTAAAACACTGAACCAGATTCGCTCTCCTCTAATATAGTTCACAGTAAAAAGAAGCAGAAACTTCACCACATGAAAGGCAATCAGGTTTTGCAGTCAGCTAATCGCAGACATTATACCCCTATTCAGAATGACTATGATACCACCTTCTCTAGAGGTCAGTATTTGGCTGCAGATTTTGATGGGTACTCTGATGCAGACAGTAGTGAACTCCTTTGAGTCCTTCCATCTAATTCTTCGGAAGGTGAACAGGTTCAAAAACCCAAGCAAGCGTTCACTGTAAGAACTGGAGTAAATACCTTTATCTTTTAATTACTTGAAGCTGTACTAGACAAGTGCTACCAATTTCAGTGTCTCCTTTATGTGACAGGACTTTTTGTACCTTTTAGAATAAAAGTCTTTACTCACTGTGAGTTTGATAAAGGTGGTTTATTATGTAGTAACAGCATACAGTGGAGGTAGATGCAATAATTTATCAAGATCCGAACAGGTTTTACAAGGATACTGTCCTTCAGATCACCACCTGATGACATCTCCTTTGGAGGCATCCTATAGCTCCTGAAACAAAGAAGTGGTTGGTCTTCTGATACCCCCTCTCAAGAGGAATTAGTGATTCTAAAGGTTTTCGGGTTTGGCTCACCTACTTCCTGGGTGATCCTCCCCCATGGCCGATGAGCTTGTTGACCTAGTCTCTTGGTGGGTGTGGAAGGAGCCAGGCATGGTTGAACCAATTCCTAAAATGACCAGATAAGATTCTTGCCCCTCCTAAAGACTGTGCTCATTGGAGTAAGGGATTCCCTGTTGATGCCATGGTTTTTGCTTCAACTACAAGAAAGAAACTGTCAGAGCAGAGTTCCTTTGTTCATCCCCTAACAGGGAGTCTAGGGTGTTCAACAGATTTGAAAAGCGTGTTTATGTCTCAACGATGTTTGCACTTAGGTCACTGAATTATTTGGTTCATTTTACAAGACTGCAAAGAGATTTGATCAAAGAGCTTACCAAATCTCTCCCATGCTGCAGAAGGTACCTCACAGGTGGCAGGTTCAGGCATAGCCAAATATGACTTTGTGGAACCATTTAAGTCTTCTTTCATCAGTGCACCCTTTGAAGGATCTTGTCTTTTTGGCCCCAAGGTCACGCTCCAGGTGTGACCAGGAGGAAAGGACACTGTCTGCCACAGGTGCACATTTTTCTACATCTCAAAGGCCCTTCATTAGGATTCAATGAAGTAGCAGAAAGATGTGGTTTAAAAAGTCCCAGGTCCTTTCCAAGAGTCACGTGGAAATAGTTCCCTCAGGGGCAGAGGGGCAAACTCAAATGGAAGGCACCATCCTTGTGGCAGAGGTGGTCCACAGAATCAGGGATCTAGGGATTCTTTCCCAGATAGGTCCTCTCAGTGCTCCTGAAAAGAGGCTGGACTGTCCCTCTCTGGAGGCAGTTGGCAGTCAATTATCCCTGTACTAGAAAGCCTGGCTAGCTATCACAAAAGATTCATGGGTGCAGAGGATTATATCCAGAGGTTCTTTCATACCATTTTCCCTACCTCCTGCAACAGTTATGAAGAAAATCCCAGATGTACCACCCAGTCAGAGGGAAGCAGCATCTCTAGAAATAAAAAAGGGCGGCACAGTGGTGCAGCGGTTAACATTGTCGCCTCACAGCAAGAGGTTCTCCGGTTCGATTCTCGGCTGGGGTGCCTTCTGTGTGGAGTTTGCATGTTCTCCCTGTGTTCGCGTGGGTTTCCTCCGGGTACTCCGGTTTCCTCCCACATTCCAAAGACATGCATCTGGAGCATTTCTCCCCGGGCCTCCACTGAAAACAGGCTCTGTGGAACCTAGTCGGACATTCCCGGTCAACAAATGTTAAATAAAATAAAAAATAAAAAAATAAATAAATAAAATAAATAAAAAAGCTGCTAGAAAAAGGGTCACCTAAGAGGTCTCCAAGACCAGAGATGGTCCCTAACTTAATCAAGATTCTTCTTGGTGTTAAAAAAAGACAGGGGACTCAAGACCAGTTCTAGAGCTCAGCAAGTTAAACCAGTTTGTGTAGTACACAAAGTTCCGGATGGTCATGGTTCAGTCTGTTCTGCCTCTTCTGCATTAGGGCAATTGGATGTGCTGTAAAGATCTTCAGGATGTATGCTATCACATCAAAATGAACAGGTGTTCCAGGAGATATCTATGCTTTTTGCTGGGAGCCAGTCGTTGCCAGTTCAGAGCACTGTCCTTTGGTCTTACCACAACCCCCAGGGTGTTCACCAAATGCATGGCATTTGTAGCAGCTGACATGAGACTGTTGGGATTCTGGATTCCTTCTCTAGAAAACTGTCTCCTTACTGCTTCAACCAAGCATCGACTGATACAGTCAAGGGACTACTTGATCCATTTGTGTTTTCATCTAGGAATAGCAGTGAATTACAATAAATCTCAACTCATCCCAACACAGAGTCTGGAATTTATTGGTGCTCTTTTGAACACAGTCAGTCAGATAGCCTCTCTTACCTCCACTTGAATAGACACTGTGCAGTCCTAACTCAAGAAAGTGATCCAGAATTCATCCCTTCCAGCCTGATTGATACTACAGGCTTTGGCGTCCATGTTAGCTGCTATTACCCCTGGCCTGTTGGCCAGGTTCCATATGAAAATCCTTCAGTGGTCTCTGTCAACTCAGTGGTCCATTCTCAAACATTCATTTCCATGCCAGTCAAGATCACTCAAGCGTGCAAAAGATATCTTCAGTGGTGGATTCATTCAAACCAGCTCTGTCCCTTTGTTCTCCCCCTACTCAAGGCCATGGTGACCACAGATGCCTCCCAGCTCGGGTAGTGGCCGCTGCTTGGGAAGGAGAGTCCAAGGCACATGGTCCCACAAAGAGACCAAGACATATATTAATGTCCTGGAGATGAGAGCTGCCCTCCTAGCATGGCAGGCCTTTCAAGACACTCTCCCATCCAGAACAATTGTGATAAAGACAGACAGTATGTTGGTAGTCTGGTCCATCAGTAAACAAGTGGGAACCAAATCTTACCCTCTTTGATGAGAATCTATGAGAGTCTGGCAATGGAAAATCTCTTCCAATTGCTTTCTAATAGCAATGCACATTGTGGAGAAATCCAACATGATTGCAGATAAATTAAGCAGGTTCATTCTGATGCCTTATGAGTGGTCTCACAATGTCAACATAATGAAGAGAATTTTTCATCAGTGGGGCCACCCATGCTGTGAATTTTTCACCTCTCCCCTCAACAAGTGCAGCAGGTTCTTTGCTCTAATCCCTCCATCGTGGGAGTTACCAAGAGATGCTGTAGTCCACGATTAGCCCTCTGGACTCTAGTATACATTTCAATCCTTGACTCTAATTCCCAAGTTTCTTCAGAAAGCAATTCAGTTGAAGAGCACAGTTCTCCTCATTGCTCCGTTTTGACCTCGTGAGGTTTAGTTCCTATTCCTCTAGCCTAATCTTCTACATCAACCATGGGTTCTGGATCCAGCTCCAGACCACATGCCTTAACCTGACAGGCATGACTCATCAAGACTTAACAGGCCTCAAACTAACTGCATGGTTTCTCCAGTTCCACTAGTTGCTAAACAGCTCAGGCTGTCTTCCCCAATCCATCATATTTTCCTTTATTCCCATAAGAATTCTTCTAGAAAGATTGCAAGAGTAAATGGAAATGATTTGTTTTCTCATCCTTTAGCAAAGACCTGGACCATTTTCATCTCTTGTACCAGCTATCTTTGAATTTTTAGCTTCACTCCTTAATGAAGGTGCTAGTATTTTCACTGTTACCGAGTTCATTTGGCTGCCATTTTTTTTTAATTTCTACATGGGTGAAAATAATTCTACATTGGTCTCCTCTAAATTATGCAGCGCCTTTCTCAAGGGAGCTTTTTGGCTTAGGTTTCTATTAGAAGATCCTACTCCACCTTGGAATTTAAACTTAATGCTTCAGGTCTCAATGCAACCTCTCTTTGAACTTTCAGCCAAAGCTGACCTAAAATTTCTATCTTGGAAAATCATTTCTATAGTGGCTATCATGTCAGCTATCAGTATCTAACCTGATTTTTCACAAGGTCACAGTGTCATTACAAACCCAAGGTAGCTTCTGAGTTGAATGTTAACCTGCTCATTAATCTCCTAGTTTTCTTTCCAAATTCTTCTAAAAAATTAGAGTAAATGTTACACCTATTGGATGTGCATAGACAACTTCACTTCTACTTTCATAGAATCAAAGACTTTAAGAAATCTGATGAGTTGTTTCTTTCCTTTTCTCCTACCAGATTCGATAATCTATTATCTAAAGTTACATTGGTCAAATGGTTAACTGATTGTGTTACCTTGTCTATGGCAAATTGCGTTTATCTTTACCAAAACCTCCAACAAGATCTATTGCAGTTTCTTCATCTTTTTGGTCCAGAGCATCCTTGGATTGTGTTTGTGCAGCTGCAACTTGGGCTAATCCACACACTTTTATTTCACATTATAAACTGGATTCGATTTCTAGGAATAGAGCATCACTTGACTCAGCAGTGCTCCGGAATATCTTTCCATAGGCCTCCCAGTGTTATAGTAGCTTGGGACTCTGTTCCATTAATTGAGGAATGAATAAAAATGACAACATCAGATTAAATAGTTATGTACTTACCATAATGTTCCATCTGTGTTATCCATTTTCATTCTTCCTCAACTCCCCTCCCATCTACACCCTATTTTTGTGTGCTTCTGGAGAGATCTAAGAGTTGTATAGGAACCTCTGTTCCTTGTTTAAGATCCAGCTTCTCTTTTTCTGTTCTACCACTACCTTTTTCTGTTGTTGGTTTTTATTTTACATATAAGGGCAGCAAACTTTATCTGAGGTACATTAGTTTGGCGGGGCATTATAGATAAAGAGAGGAGCTTGAGAGTTCTAGGATCTGATGATCTGGAAGAAGCTGCCGAGTCGGATCTGAATGCCACCAGTTGAGGAAGAATGAAAATAGACAACACAGATATTTTTGTATACTCATTATTTTATGATTTTAGGTACGGCAAAACATTTTCAGATGTCAGTTACTTGGGTCAACTGTGTTTATCACTTTAAATGTGGCAAATCTATCACGTGACTTTTTGAACTACTTAAGCAGTGCGCAATTTCAAATGGAGTTTGTTGATGAAGTTTTATATTGTATAAAGACAAAAGCGCTTATGTTTTTGTTTTTTAGCTTAAACATTATGTATTTGCAAATGTATAAATTTTTAACTTAAACATTATGTGGTTTGTACCTGTATTAAAGTATTAATTTCGCCAAGAGTGTCACCGGAGTCTTGGGCAGTCTTTCTTCTCCTTCCTTTAAGACTATGGATATCCAAAAGTCTGACCAACTGTTTGTCTCTCTCCAAGATTCTAGGTTATGGAACCCAGTTTGTAAGTAAGCCATTGATAATTGGATTTCTAATCCCATTTAATTTTGCTACATTAAACATGGCAGTTCCTTACCGTATCCAGCAAACGCACATTCTACTTGAACAGGCACCTCATTTTGAGGCTTTTACAAGGGGACTGACTCTAGAACCATACCAGAAGCAGCTGTTCAGTTTACTGTACATATATTTACCAAGCAGTATGTAGTGGATACTGTTTCTAAATCCAGTCCTCTCTGAATTAATAATTAGTTCTCCTGTTTCTTATTCATCCATCTTTCACAGCTCATAAGCTTTGGGACTCACCCAGCAGTATGGAACATTGCAACAGTGATCTAAGGAAGATGTAGTACAGTTGTGCAAGAACTTAACATAACAGTAGCTGTCCCAATGATCAGTGCTGCAGTACTCTTTCCCACCATACCCTCTGCCTTTTCTTAGGTTTTCTTTCTTTTTCTTGTCAATCAAGGTGGATCAATCTCTTTCTGTCTGTCCCCTCTTAGCTGACTATTTTGTTTTGTTACTCAGACTTCTACATTAGTCAAAATGACTGAATCACCTACAGCCATATTTTACAACACTGAGTGGCTAGGCCTGCCACAGCATGCAGTCTGTGATATGTGTTCTCCTATCATGAGGATACTGCACACCACAGTATATGGCCAAAGTGGTTGGTGTCTATAACGGTTTCCCCTGTAATGCACTATGTAGAGTCTGTGCTGCTGCCCACAGCTCCATTGTTTGGTGAATTTTTAGATGGAAACATTCAGCATATTTTTGAAGGTAGGAGGAACCCCACAGAGACACAGGGAGAACATACAAACTCCAAACAGGCATTGGCTAACAGTCAGGATCAAACCTTTTACCTTGTACATAGGAGGACCGTAACCAGCTGTTCTGAATTTTTCATTTATGCTGTTTCTTAAATGCAGTTCGAACTTCTGAAAAATACACTCATACCATGGTGCAAATGAGCTCTATTTCTTCACTTCATTCATAAATGTTTCATGTAAAGTTAGAGTTCCAAAAGTAATTTTATACAAATCTTGTTTCCAAGTGTATTAATGCTCTTATGTCCTGTACTTTAAGCCCCAAATTTGAAATAATACTGTCCATAACTTAATACCTGTTAATAATGTCCCTGTTCTTTGTTTTGTTTGTTATCATTGGTCTTATTTTCTCTTCTGGTGTGTCCTTTTTGTAGTCCTTGTGCCCTCTCAGATTCAGTCACAGCATTTTTATTCCCTTTGTTTACCATTTTTGCATATGTAATTGTTTTACTACTCACAACAATGCCTTGTTGTAGGGGCATGCCTTTATAGCATATCCACAACCTGTGGCCAGAATCTTCTGGTAAGCCAACTCCTCTTCTTGATTCACCTGGCCCTAACTCCCTTTTTTCCTCTCCCAGAATGCCATCCACCATAAGTCAGCTTTCTTCCTCATCAGCATTTGCTAAATCTTGACTCGATTTATCATCTCTAGCAACACAAGAGTTTCAACTTTCCTCCAAATTTCTAACACTAATCTGCTCTTCAACAGAGTCTGTGACATTTCAATATTCAGCAACACTCCACTCTGCTTTCTCTTTTCTTCCTCCATCTTGGAATTGTCCAAGTTGTAGCACAACCCTCTATCACCACCTAGTGCTCAGAAAGAGCAGTAGAGGTTCCACGGTGCCCCGGCCAAATTTCTCCTAGCCAGTATGAGTGCCATGTCATCTCTGCCCTGAAAAGAGGCCATTGGTTTAGTGGGTCAAGAAAGTATAAATGAATAAAAATAGTCAGGTCTTTATTCCTGTGTGCCATAGAGATGGGCAATATGGCATCATATTTAATTGTATCTACCAATTCACTCATGTATTAAGGAGTCACTTTGTTACCTCATAAGTCTTTAAACTGCATTTTATTATCATGATGCACTAAATTAGTACACCTGCATGCAATACTTTCTTACCACAAGGCACTGACTTTGAATTTCAGTAATTCACTTCTTACTTGAGTTAAAGATATGGGACTGTTATGTTTCTGCAAGGATACAGAACTGGTATTCCAGCACAGATATGTGGTTACTCTGTTTCTGGCAAAATGCTGAGTCTGAATCTCTTTTCCCTGACTTGCCAGACTAGTGACTTGGTATGGAGAATCATCTTTCAAATAATGTTCTGAACTTAAATTCCAGCAGAACTATTTAACTTTCAAGTTGAAATTGCATTGGACAAGGCAATGTGGGAGTATAATGCAGTCTTCTGGTGATAACAATGTAGTCACATGTACCCATCACTGGTATATTCTGTGATGGGAATGTATTGTGAAAAGCACCATGGCTTTCTGCAGCCCCTTTACCCTCTTTTTGTTGATTAGGTTGGTCTCCCTAAGAATGTTGCTTGTTCTCGGGAAGAATTTATAGAGATGTGGCAGCATGACAGACAGAATCTTGTCATTTGCTGTCATAAAAGTGGTATGTCGTGAGTGCAGTATTTCTGCAAACTACACTCTAGTATAAGCAATGAGACCAGAATCTAAGCACTTTATTTGGGGTAGAACCTGCAGCTTATGTTTTATCTGCTGTGCTCCTGATTAATTAAGCTACTGCTTTGTTAGCCACTGTCTCTGTAGAACTGCTTCTCAAACCATCCTTGAAGAAGGACCATTTGTTTTTATTTCTGATCTGTTGTGGACTACTACTTCTATAAAAATAACTGCAATAGACATACCATGGTATTTAAAGGCATACAGTAAAGAAACAATGCCAGCTAGATGACTTTTTTCTTAGGTTTTAATGACTTATCCTAAGTTAAAGAGATAAGAGACCTTGGGACCCAGGTGGACAGAAGTCTCTCCATTGATAGTCACATTGCCACAGTAGTCAGGAAATCCTTCTACATGGCACACCTCATCACAAAAGGGTTCTCATTCAGGAAAAAAGAGGTTATTGTTCCCCGCTACTCGACACTCATTAGACCCATTGTAGAGTACAACGCCCCTTTTGGAATGTACCTCACAAGACATCTGCAGCAGCTAGAAAGGCCACAGAAGTACCTCACAAAGAGAATTACTGGCCTCAAACAGATGCCCTACACTGATCGTCTCAAAAAACTCCAGCTTTACTCTGTAACATATCGCCTACTCCGAGGTGATCTCTGCCTAACATTTAAAGCTATGTCAAACCCAGAGCTATTGGACATGCTGTATGCCAGTTTGCACTAAAACCAATCCCAGTTCCTCCAAGCTACAAGCTCTAGGGACCTAAACCTTGTCATGACAATAAAAAGGACTTTCTGGAGGGATAGATTCCTGTCCCAGAGACTTTCCATACTCTGGAACAAGATACCCATCTATGTCAAGCAAAGTTCCTCATTAACAGTCTTCAAGAAAAATGTTGATGAGTGGATGGGAAATAGGAAATACACCCCGAGGATCATGTCTATGGCTCTGCTCGATAGGGGCACAGGAAATTAACTTTCTAGGGTTGACGTAAGCCAGGGAACTTTGTTGGCTAGGCTTACTTAGGCCCCTGGGCTTATAGCCTAGTACCTACCTATGAACCTATAAGAGTGGCTATGACTACACTGAAATAATGGAATTAAGCTAGGGGTCTTAGGGTCCTAGATGCTTCGAGGTGCATTTTAAAACTTTTGCCAATCTTTTTTTACATGGATAGCCTTAACTAATATCTTAGTTGAGGAAACATTTTTTGTTTCAGTATAGAAATAGCCCATGTTCAATATTTATACTTCAAAGGTTATAAAACTGGCATCTTCCAATTAACATATGACAAATGCTTACAAGGATACAAAAAGGTAAACCTGGAAATACCCAGAAATACTGCAGTAGCCACTTGTATGACTGTATGAACCTTATCTGCTTGTGATCAAATAAATGGATAAAAAATTAAACAAAACTGCATTTTACCTCACTGCTGTCATTACCATAAAGGGCAGCCTATTTCAGTCCCCCAGAGCCCACCCTACCTCTTAGCTCAAGAATCTACACTTCGAAGATTGGTAGAACAAGCTTAGCTTTTTACCACACTTTTTGAGGGAAATGAAGTCAGAAATGTAAAATGTCTGATATTATTTAATGACCACACTACTCCATTTGCCAGAAAAAAATATACAGAGCATGGTTTGGGACCCCCTAGCTTCTTCTGTAAACCCCCCACTGAAAAGAATAATGATGCTGATGAGAGAAAAAGGTTGACAACAAAATATATTGGCTCAGACAGTTCATTTACTACTCTTGGCATAATGGAGGGGTTAGCCCTTTAGGAGACCCTATACTTATGAAAGGCAAAGAAAAAAGGGGTCACCATATAACTTGCCACTGAGAAGCTGTTCTCCCTGAAGTAAGGGCGACAAGCAGAACTGTTTTTCAGATGTGGAATTTTAGTGAAGCTGAAGCTGCAGGTTCAAACAGAGGCAATGCAAGTTTTTACTGAGCAAAGTGAAGATCCTAGGGAGGAGGGATAACCTTGCTGGGAAGGTTGAGATGAAGAACGCCTTTTTTAAAAACTGTTTGACCTCAGTTCTGGAGAGCAAAGGTGGATTTAGAAGCAGGTAACTTGAGTTTGCAGATAAGTGGGCTTCTGAAGGTAGGCCAGACCACTTCTGAGTAACTCACACATGTATGACAAAATAACAGGGATGCCTACCAAGTAGGGGTCCTTAATTCTTGTAACACAATATGGAAAATTATTTCCACTTGGAGATTTTCTCATATTTGGGTCTCTCACCTTCTGGAGTACCTGGTGCACAACCTCTGAAAATTGGCATCTCGATGGAATTAAGATTCTACCATCAAGTGATTCAGACTGAGATCCTGAAGGTTGGGGTGAATCAGAGAGCCCTTGTTCTGTGGGTAAGTCCGCTTTGTAGGGTAAGTTGCAGTGACTGCCCTTGACCAGATGGAATAGAAGGGAGGAGCAATGCTGCCTGGGCAAAAAGGGAGTCATTACCAAGATTTTGAGTTTGTTCCTCTGTATTTTATGAGAAACTTTGGGATCAGTGAGAAGGGGGGCATAGAAGGACTTCTACCCCTGTTGAAGGACATGACGTCTGTCCTCCAGTTCTGGTGAGAGTGGGTCCTGGAGCAGAATACTCTGAGTTGTCTGTTCTAGTTGGAGGCAGAGAAATCTGTCTAAGGCATACTCCATTTGTGGACTGTGTCCAGGAAGACTTCTCTATGCAACATCCATTTGTGGGGTCTCAACTGGATCTACTAACTGTCTGCTATAACATTGTCTTCTGAAAGTATGTAAACTGCCTGTAGGGACAGGTATCTTTCTATAGCTATGCCCTACCCATCAGAGGTAGCCTGCACAGGTGGTAAGACTTGGTACCCCCCTCTTGTTTGTTGATGTACCATGTGGCCAAAGTGTTGTCTGTGAACACCTTCAGTGGCTAGGATTCACAAGTGAGACAACACATGTAGGGCTTGAATGAGAGCTTTCATTCCTTGACATCAATGTGCTCCCTGAGTTCTCTGGGTTGCCAGTGGCCCTGAACTACAGTGGAACCTCTGAATGCCCCCACTCAGGCCAGGTTGTTTGAGTCTGTGTGTAGGTCCTGGGTGGTAGTGGCTGTTAGGAAGGGAACTCCAGTGTAGATTTTCACTTGGGATATCTAGCAGTTCAGCTGCCCTGTTAGAAACGGCAAGAGAGGGATTTGGAGTTCTGGTGGGTGACAGTGTGGAGACTAGAGTGACATCAAGTGCCATTGGTTTTAGTGCAAACTGGCATACAGTATCATTAAAATGGTGACTACCATATGCCATAGAAACTCTAAGAATGCCTCTCTTGTTGAGGCCATAGATAGGGGGAGCAAGGACTGTAAGTGAGTGGTGAGGGAGAGAATTTCCTCCTGAGATAGAGGAAGGCTGTCATTGCCAGGGTATTCAGTCTGCAACCTAGGAAGATTTTGTCTTGGAAGGGAGTCAGGGAAGACTTCCTTAGGTTAAGAATAAATCCCAGTCTTTCCAGCAGAGATGTAGAGAATCTGACACATAACATCATGTTTTCCTTAGAAGAAGTCTGAATAAGAGATTGTCTAGGTAGGATAGAAGGTGATAGCTGGAGCTACACACTTTAGGAAAACCTTGGGAGCTGTAAACATGTCAAAAGGTAAAGCTGAGAACTGAAAGTGTGATGAAGAGGTTTGAAAACCTGAGAAGCTTTCTGTAGGTAGGATGAATAGGGATGTGCAGGTATGCATTCTTCAGATTTAAGGTGACCAGAAAAGTCTCATGAAGAATAAGGATAAGCAGATTCTGGAAAGAGAGAGAGCATTTTGAAAACTTCCAGAAAGGTGTTGAGATAATGCTAATCTAGGATAGGCCTCCATGTTCCATCTTTTCTGGGGATGAGGAATATTGTTGAGTAGAAACATTTCCCATGGACCTGAGGAGGAACTGCTTTTATTGTTCCCTGTGTAAGCAGGTCCTGAACGAAGGGGTGAATGAGATGAGATTGATTTGAAGGAGGGAAGGCATCCCCTTTGCTGACAGGAGCTCTTTCCAAGCCATTGTGCTGCGGACCCATTTGTCTGAAGTAATGCATTCCCAGACTGTGAAGGACAGACTGAGCATTGAAAGAGGAATGTGTGGACAAAGTTAGGAGGGATGAGTTAGATAACAGGATTGTCAGTTAGTAACGGGCTTCTCTGGAAAGGCGATCGATTTTAACCAGGCTTTGAATCCCACTAAGATTTCTCTTGAAAACTTTTCTTCATAAGTTTCTTCACCTTTGGAGGTCAAACTACTTTAAAAACTGAAATAAACAAGCTGCACCAACAGATCAAGCATAGCATGAGACCAGATAAAGAAAAATTGAAGAAAATGTATATAAACATATTGTACATAATAGGAAACCTTTTTATAGATACATAAGATGTGGAAGGAGTAAAGACATGCAAATTGATAAACTGTGTGCAGATTCTAAAATTTATTCTCAGGTACAAGAGAATAAAGTTATATTTAAAAAATCTTATGCAAAACAGTTTGGATCTACAAAAGGGGTGAAAGGAAAGAAAAGTGATGTTAGTAAGGTTATTTTGGACTTGAAGACGTTTGTCCGAAAATTGAATTTGGAGAACATGTTTGGGGGAAGAGGTTTAGAGGCACCCCCAGACGTGTTAAAGAAGAGGAGTATAATAAACCCCTCTTTGTACCCCCAATTGAGAAATCAGGAATCTGCATTGGAGACGGAAATTAGAAAAGGGGTCAGTAATAACAGGCTTAAGCACAATGTAACGCAGGTGGAGATAAAAGAGTTACATGTTATAACAGCGAATCAAAATGTAATGGTTATGGAACCCGATAAGGGAGGGGGAATAGTTATGAGTGGTAAAATCCTTTATGAGGCTAAAAGGATGGCAATACTTCGAGTTTCTATTAATGAAATAAACATTGCCTACAGGAAAATAGGTTTGGCATTAAAGAAACTATTCGATGAAAGGGCAATAGATTATGGAACTTATTCTTATTTTTAAAATGATAAACCTAGGATACCTTCCATATTTGGAATTCCCAAGGTACACAAAAATCCTCATGACCCTCCCCTTAGGCCAGTTGTGGCAGTGGAAGGTTCCAAAACCACCCCCTTGTCCAAATTTCTGGTTTAGAAGTTAAAAAGTGTTTGACTAGGAGAAGGAAACATTTTGAAAGACTCGTGGGACTTCCTCCAAAATGTTATTTTGGAATTTTTTTCTGAGCATCTAATTTTTGCCACTATACATGTGATATATTTATTTTCTGTTATCCCACATGATGTGGGGATTCAATAGTTATCGGAAGCCCTTGGAATGAATGATGGATTCTCTGACAATGATGTCTATGTGGTGTTTAGAGTTGGCTGAATTGGTATTGAAGAACAATTTTTTGTATTTCGAAGGGGATTTCTTCTGGTAGGTTAAGGGTGTTGCTATGGGGGCCAGTTGTGCCCCTACTTATGCAAATATTATTTTATCTATCTGGGAACAGAAATTTGTTATCCATTTCCAATACACCACCTGTTGGAAGATGTATAGGAGATATCTGGATGATATTTGTCTTTTGTGGGTAGAAAGTTTAGACAAGCTTAGGGAATTCATTCATTATATGTCCACCACTGCTGAATTTTTAAAGTTTGTGCATAAGGTTACCCATGATCATATGGATTACCTGGATATATCCATACATAAAGGGCAGGGACATTTTAAGTCCACCATTTATAGGAAGAAGACTTTCTCCAGTTCCTACATTTGTTTTTTTAGTGCCCACTCCTTCTTTCAGAAGAAGGGGATTGTAAAAGGGCAATTTGTTTGAGCTAGCAGAACGATGTCTGAGGACGATGATTTTGAAAGGGAATGTGGGATATTAGAGGAAATGTTCCTAGGAGAGGGGTTACCCGTTGGACTTGATACTTAAGATGAAAGATGAAGTGAGTGATTGTAGGGTGGATAAGTATTCCCCCATTTTGGGGAAGGAAATGGAATTAGATGGGGAAGAGTTTGTCAAGAGAATGCTGACAAAGGATATCATTGGGCTTTCATTACCAGTTTTAGTGGTCATGCTCATGTTGTCAGGGGAATAGTAGAAAGGGAATGGAAACATTTTTCTGAGTTTTCGAATTTGGAGAATTTAGTGAGGAAGCCCCTTAAAGTTATATTTAGAAAGGGACAGAACATTAAAAGCCTGCTTAAACACAGAGTCCCTCCTAGAATTAACAGCTTGAGGAAGACAGGACTTATACATGTAGGGCATGTTCACAATGCACATATATACGTTATGGCGAAGGATTCTATGTCAAGGGTAGACAGATGCATCTGGTAGGGAAGGTTTTCTCTAATTGTAACTCTAGAGGGCTTGTGTATATTACCCAGTGGGACACCTGCGAAGCCTTTTATGTAGGCAAGACTGTGCATCCATTAAAAAAAAGGGTTTATGAACATCTCTGTGACATTAAAAACCATAATGAACAAAATTCTCTATACAAACGTAATTCAATTTGTAAAAAAAGCTAAGTTTATATTTTTTGTAATAGAAGTTATCCCTAAGGATGTGAGGGGGGTCCATGGGAAACCAAATTGGAATAGAGGGAAGCCTACTGGCAGATAGTGCTAGAGGCTAATAGACCCCCAGGGCTCAATGATAATTTTTCCTGGCCCCAGTCTTAAAGCTTAGGGCGGCTAAGCTGTAATGAGACTATGGGTTAGTTTATAATGGATGAGCCTTTTTCTCCCTCTATTTGATGTTAGTTTGCAAATTCTTAGTTGGGGTGTATTTTAAGTGATTTTATGATGGGGTTGTATGCAATTGTTCATCTCTTCCCTAGATAGCAACATATGAGCATAGATGTTTTTTATTGTAATAAGTATTCTTTATGTAATAAATATTTTTTAAATAAGGAATATTACCTTTTGATATGTAGTTTTATAAGTTGAAATGTGCACGTCACCTGATATGGATGTATTGTTTTAATGTATTTTAGTGCATTTTACAATGTGATGTCTTGAGAATAGTTAATTGAGTGATTTATTGATTGTTAAAATTTTGATTAGCAATTAATGTTGTATTATAAAAGGAGATGGGAATGAGGCTTTACATTTATCTGATGAAGTCTTTTATCTTAAGAGATGAAAACACATAGATTTTGGAGAGTTAATGGGTTTACTTTGAAAATAAAAGGAGTTTTCAGGACTGTTTTTAGCCCTTTATTTGTTTCTGGATACTTTTTGGTGTTGGCTGTAGTTTGGCACATTCCTTGTGTTTAGACTGTTTTCCTACCTGAGCCCCCAAGTGCAAACAACCAGGCAGGTGAAAACCCCAAGATGCTGATTAATGCATACATAACTCCTGTTCATCATGGCCTCTCTGGACAGTTCTCACTCACCCCTGTACTGGAGATAATACATTAGTACTGGGCAACAAGTAAGGTATATCGAGTTGGGGAGGTTTGATGGTCAGCAGGCATGGGGGGGGGGTAAAAGGAAAAAAACACACCATTGTGGTTCTCAATGAACTTAGTCTGAGTTGAGTCAATCAAAGGTGGGTACATTGGGCTTCAGGATTTTGTACTATTACAGTCTTAGTCATGCCTCAGAAAAACTCTAGCTTAGGGTCATAAAGTTTGTATAGGTTCATTCTCTGGAAAGCATATTTTGATTTTTGTCATTGGAGCAAAAAGGCTTTAAAATAAATATGCAACATGGGACTGACCTGGTCAACAAAAGTAAAATAAAATACGTATGCATGTTTGTTTCTTTTGTAACTGGGGTAGAACACTGGTCCAACTGAACCTTTTCCAAGTACAAACCAGGGATACAAAAAACAGGATTGATACATGGAAGTTGTAAAAATCAAGTCTAAACATATTAACTTGGAATCAGAAAGGCTTACCATGAGAGGAGCCTTAACCATTCTGATTCTTAGACTGCCCTACTACTGAGGCTTCCTGCTAGTGGGGACCTCAGCTCAAAGAAGAGTCTCATGGGTAGAGGGCATGATCATGTGGCACTTATGGGGAGTGGCTAATGCTAATTAGTGTTGTGCGCTGTCTACCTTAGAAATGCTGGCAGCTCCCAATTTACATTGCCATGTGATACAGAAAAATCACTTGTCAGCATAAAACTTCAAACTGATGTGGTGCAGGTAAGTTCAGTAAAGACATGGTGGTGGGGGTGAGTATATGCATGGATGTGTGTGCGCAAATGTTTGTATGAGCATGAATGAAGGTGCATGATTCTGTGTGTGTGTGCAACATGATGCATGGGCTGCTAGGGAGAACATTACTGAATTCAGGTCTGAGAGTGCAAGTATAAGCTAGAGTGCGATTCAAAGACATGCTAATGACTGATAGTCAGGTCTTTCTCATTGTGGCCATGGCTGTCTTTGAAATGCATTTTCACACCATCTTGGTAATTGATCTACGTATGGTAGGCTGCTACCACAAGAGGTGAGACTTTTTTACAGAATCTCAGGCATTAATTATTACAAAGGTTAAGCCAGAATAAAAACAGTAATAAATATAAAACAAAAACACAGTGCATCAACGGGGCAGACCACGGCAGCCTAAATAAAGATGCAAATGCTCAAAATGCAGTAGTTGAGGAACTTGTTCTATAAGAATCCAATTGTAACAATGATACTAAATAAATAAATTTACTTTATTCACTTCAACACGGTAAGCATTTTCACCACAAAGGCTTCTTCAGACCACAAAAAAATACTTGAAATTCACAGGTTTAAATAGTGCACATTTAAATCAATTTAGTGACATCACTACCTGTGCTTCAATTAATTAATATTATGTTCGTATTACTCGAGCTTACCAACAAATATAACATAAACAAAGCATATTACACATTAAAAGCACATGCTGCTAGAATATTTACTAAAATTATTAAATTTAAAATTATTATTACAGTAATTAAGACATAAAAACACTGTGTTTACCTAGGCACCTTCAGCCTCCTATTATAAAGTATAGGCTTCAAAGGTATTTTATCATTAAGCGCCGGGGCTTTATCAGCCCTAAGCCTAATTATCCATTTAATTTCACAGCGTTCAGTATAATTTCTGATATCACCACCATGTATACCAGGAGTAATAACTTGTAAGACTGAGAATAATCACATGCCTCGCTAACGCATTATGCTCACTTCCAATGCATATACAGTACAAATGTTCCCTTATTCTTTCCCTTAATTTCCTATTAGTTTTCCCTACATAAAACGCACAACAAGATGTGCACCTAGCTAAATAAACAACATTTACTGTTAGGCAATCAGCCTCCACATGTAAATGATGATTATACTTGGAGACAGGATGAACAAAGGTATTCGTAGTATCTATGTAATCACATTGATTACATTTAGAACATGGTTTCGTACTTCATTCAGAATCATCATTACCAATGGCATTCCTAGATAGATGTGGGTAACATAATATTTGCTTAAGATTCCTCTTATTCTTAAAAATGAACTTAGGTTCATCACCTACGATACATTTAACTGTGTCATCCAATAACAACACATCCCAATGTTTCCTGACTATGTCCGTTAAAGCATTGGTGTCAGAAGTATAAAACATGGGTACCCTAATAACATAGGGACTATCCCTTCCTAACTTCTCCACTAAGGGTTGTGCATTTAAATCAGAAAAGTACGGGCTGGCTTTCGTCGTCCTAATTGAATTGATCTCACTCACAGTTCTATCTATTTCTTCAGAATTACAACCTCTTTCTATTAGCCTCCTTTTAAGATCTAAAACTTCCTGCTCATATCCATGTTCATCATTTGATCATTGAAATAGCAAAATAACTTTACTTGTTGCATGAAGTGGAAAAATGCAAAAACATCTTTCCTGATTTATTTCTGTAGCAAATGATTGGAATAACTTTCCAGTGTCTCAGGCTGAGGCAGACAAGTACAACTCACAGAGTCTTTCATAAAAGTCTACAGGATGGCTCAGCTAACATTAGTGTCTAGCAAACAGTAAAAAAACGAAAGATCAATGAAAAGTATCTACAACTCTGTCCAGTTTGTTCCTGGCTACCTAATAACATCAGCAATTATTGCCTTCTCAATACGAAAACTACTAATGTCTCAAGATGGCTCCCGAAGTAGGCCAGAAACAAGCTAATTGCAGTCGGTGAAAACACTTATTTAAATGGAAAAAAATAGTAGGCAAAACAGATTTCAAGGCATTGACTACATTTTCTGCTCTACTGCCTCACTGAAATACAAATTTATGTTGGTCAGAATTGCTTCATGTGGTAAGCTTTTGCACCACATAGTACGGAATGCAGTTTACTGTTATGTTGTAAGAGGGGAGAAGGGACTAATCTGAACATGTTTGCTGTAATTTGTAAATGTGTGGCTGTCAAACAGCATTTGAAGAACAAATGAATTCCGAAGTTGCAGTGACTTATAACCAGCTTCTGGTCACTTTAAATTGTGCACCGTTTTGATTACAAGTGCTTAGTCACACTAATGTTACCACAGCACAGTGTTTCGCTATTTTGTGTAAATTATTTATCTGCTAACCATTTGTAATGCCACTTCCTACCCACCACATGCACACACATGTCCTTGGAAAATGATGACCTTGTAATCTAATTGTTTCTTTCTAATTTCCTGTCAAGAAAAGCAGCTTAGTTTCTTATTTTTTATATATCCCATCCCTCTCAGATAGTGACCTGATCCAATGGTATTTTATCTGTAACTCAAATCGGGCTGTCTTCTGTTTTACAGTATGCTAGCATGCAGGGTGTGCAGAAGATGGGGGAGGGGGCATAAATCAGAATAAGGAAATGGGGCTGAATAAATGGAGCATTTATATATAGGAACTTGCTGCGTGATAATGGCCTCCCAGCTGGATTTCAGCCATGTAGTGTCGAAGTTGGGCCTGCCAAGCAATTTACTCATCTTTGCTTGGAAGGTCACTTGGTAGTCTGAGCAGCCCACAGAGTCTTAGTTGTTTATCTTTCTGTCAAACAGATAACAATAAAATGAGCATGATTTGTATTTTTACAGCTAGTTTTGCCATTCTGAGGCCACTTTAAATGCTGTTAGTGTGGCATTTATACCTTCTGGTGACACCTCATAATAACTGACAGGTAGTTGTCTTCATGCACAGAATCAAGAGATGTACAGATTTTATTTCATTATTCCATGAAATAGGAAAATAATTTATTTACAGATTCATCATCTAGGAATAATGGCTACGTTTTTTTATAGCACTACATATAAGGAACTTTTGTATGATTCGTGTGGGTGTATGTGTGAGATAGAGTGGGTGTATGCGCATATCATGTGTGTGTATGTGTGTGTGTGTGTGTGTGTGTGTGTGTGTGTGTGTGTGTGTGTGTGTGTGTGTGTGTGAGAGCATGTGTGGAGAAGCTCAGCAATTTGCACAAATTCTTTTGATGATGGAATATCAAAAGGCTGTGGGTTCTAACCCAACATCAGGCACTTAATTCATACTCCTATGATGACACTGCCTTCAGTGCAACCCAGTTGGGAGAACGTCCACTGGGGGCCAACATATATGATGGGTCATTTGTTCATTTGAGCTACTTTACTCATATCCTATCTCCCTGTTTTGTGATGCTGCTCTGCTTTTAGAAAAGGACATAACATGAAAGATATTTTTGAAAACAAGTATTCATTAAAACTGAACAGAGATAAAAGAATGGGTAGCTATAAATATGGTTCTTGTGCACAATGCAAATATACTACCAGTAAGGACCAAGTATATATAAGTTGCAGGAATAAGACTATTAGAAATAATCAGAATTTCAACTACAACAGTGCAGGACCCGTATACATTGCTCTGTGTAGCAAGTGTTACAGTTTTTATGTATGGAAAACAGAGTATATGGTGAGAAAAAGGAATCTATGAGCATATGTGTGAAATTAGGAGGGAAAAATAAACAAATGCAAGAACAACAAAAAATAGTCTTAAAAAAGACTAAGAAGCCAGAAAAAAAAAATAAACAAATGCTTTGTTTAAACACAAACTGGAATGTGAGAACAATGAATATATATTTTTTGTGACAGAAGAAGTAGACAGGGACCCTAAGGGGGGGTGGCCCTAGCAAAGAAAATTGAGTATAGAGAATTATACTGGCAGGAAGTTTTGGATACTGATAATAAACCTGGTTTAAATGATAATATTTCTATAGCTCTTGTACTTAAACTAAGAGCTGCCAGATTATAATACTATGCACTGTAGCTCTCCTCGCGCCCATACTTAAACTAAGAGCTGCCAGATTATAATACTATACAATATCTTACTCCTTACTCCCGTACTTAAACTAAGAGCTGCCAGGTTATAGTATTGTGCAGTGCAGTAATCCTCAAACCCATTCTTAAACTAAGAGCTGCCAGGTTATAATACTATACACTATAGCACTCTTCACCCCCGTACTTAAACTAACAGCTGCCAGGTTATAATACTATACACTATAGCACTCCTCACACATCTAAAAATGTTTAATTATCTTTAATTAGGCTATGATGCCCCACCACTGGCCCAGGAATAAAGGAGCCTCAATCCTCACCGATAGCACCAGTGAGGGACATACACTGGGAGGATGACAGATACACACACAGTATTTCCAGAGGCAGCTCCCTGCATCAAGTGCATTTTACCTTAGGAGCACACAGAGATCACAGTCGGTCCAGAGCTGGTTTCTCCCTCTTTCTCCAGATCTCCAGTAAGACTCCCCACTGGCACAGCTATAGGGTTGAGACCTCAGCTGAGTGGCAAAGCAAAGACCTCTAGCACCCTCTCTGTAAATACAGTGCTTCATGTCCCTGCCCAAGTAGCTCACACATACACACACACACACACACACACACACACACACACACACACACACACACACACACACACACACACTTTGAGGTCTGATCTGTACACACATACATACCTGTGAAAGGCTGGCACAGGTTTACTGACTATGCCCCCCCCTGCCCAGACTATAAGGTAGTTATCGCTGTCACCAGTCATCCCCTTATCAGCTACTTTAAGGCCCTTAACAAAGGGTGTCCAATCTTACTGTGTAATGTTACTAACATTACAAATGGTAGTTTGACCAAGAGCAAGGCTATTAGGAGTGGCCTACACAGTGTCACCAAATAAATATTTAAGTACTCTCAGAGCTTAAATATGTCTAGGTAGACCAGCCACAATGAAAGGTTTAAATATATTTAATAATAATAAATGAACAAGAAAATTCTCACTGTAACATCAGAGTCCAAAATCACAGAAAATATTTAAGACAACATTGCAGGCCAGTCTCAAATAAATAAAGAAAAGCATCTAAATTATGCCCCACTATATTCCTGATTGAATCTAAGAGAAGTGTACTGTTCCCTAGACTTACTTACTCTTAGCAAGGCAGATGTGTGGTAAATGGATCTTGTCAGGTCAAAGACAAAATACAGAATACTCAGTCTCTCTCAGAGAGTTCTTAAATTAATATTGCAAATATTACTGCTGGGATAGCTTGCAGAATGACATAATTTCTTGTCATCTGACTCTATCCCAGGTGAAAAACAACCATTGATGCAGCTGGTAGCATTTAGCATCTGCCTGTGAGAATACATACACAAGGGCTTTTCCTCAAATCTTGGCACTTGCTGGAAGTCATAAAACAATAAAACATTTGCAAGACAATGCAGAGAACCTCTCGTTCTAGACATTGTGTGTGTTACTGCACTGAAACTGAAAGATAACATCTTTTATTATGTGGTCATAAAATAATTTAAGTTTTCAGCTATTTTTCTGAAATTAACCTCCTGTGTTCCAGTTTCCATTGTTAAAATATATACATCTGAACAGTTACAATAGCATATGTACATTTCTGTTCTGTTCGAGTAGGGTACACTGTAGATATATTTTTAAAGCTCAGTACTGTACAACTCTTTTCAACACACACTTTTGTACTAGCAGTTTGATATACACATAACATACAGTTCTAATACATTTGTAACACAAGCATATGAACCATGTTGATATTCACAAATGACATAACTGTTTACAAACTTCCAGATAGCTGGGTTGGTAGTATCTCCTTTCATGACATAGGCTATTATTTTTTCAGGATATTCTGCATAAATGTAAAACATCCTTGGTGTCTTTACATACGCATTGTCCCTCATTTTTAATATAATTTTTTAACAGAATTTTTCTCCACATTTCACACTTTTTGCATAATCATTTATATGCAAACTTAAATTTGTTCATTGAATACATAGATTAGATAGGTATTTTTATGTGTACACTCCCTTATTTTTCAGTATCTTTACAGGATGGCTCTTTAAAAACAAGGGTGTGGACGATTTATGACCTCACAAGAAAATGATGTAATTAATTTTCTGTACTATTTAATATATTGGTGGGACATTAATTGGATTGTTTCTGAAGAAGGCAAATATTACTAGGACGAAATTGCTGTGTGTTTTTATGCATTGTTTATTATTTTGGCAGAAAAGTGGTTTCCAGTAGCGCAGTTTGAGTGGAGCATTCTGGTTTCACATATGACCCCTTACTTGTACATGTTCGTTTGATGACTTTTTTGGTTTGCACTTGCCTACTGCTCTTTTATTTTTGATTTATCTTTCAGGTGTATACTAGGCTAAAGACTAGGGGGCTTAAAAGCCTAGCTGTGCAACCCAAATCTGACCCACCAAATCTGATTTATATTATTTACAGGGATGATTTACTGGCTGCCTCTGTCCATCAGAGACAGGAGCCAGATCAAGGGTGAATTCCTGATTACTCATTCATTGTTCCAAGTTGTGTTTAAATAGGGATCAGGAAGAACTCAGCTTCACATGTATGGGAGCCTGTTCCAGGGAATGGGAATTCTCTGAGAAACATATCTGCCTCTCCAGCATCTCCTATTTATGTTGCAGACAACATCAAGTAGATCTGTTTGTCTACAACCACAACAGACAGTTAAATGAAATACTGCTCCAGGACTTCCTGTATACAGGACTGGAAGCCAGATAGGTTTTAATGCTATTTTTAGGGATGATCTTCTATGCCTTTCCACTCTCCTCTAATAATCAGGGTTCTTCTAAAGGTGCAGAAGGACTCCCTTGGATAATTGTGGTGATCACTGTTTGACCCAAGCATCAGTGGTTCTCTCTATGGCCAAGGACAAGTACCACAAGCATCCTCACAGAGCAGAGTTACTTATAAGGCTGGACTTGTTTAATACTTCATTAGTTGACTATCTGGATGATCGAGTTGTAGTAACTTTTAGGCACATTTTTTCTGAGGATGTACAGCAGGTACTAAATGAGGCAAAAGAAGCCTGTTTCTAGAAAATCACATA
The DNA here is from genome assembly GCF_019279795.1 of Protopterus annectens. Taxonomy (NCBI): domain Eukaryota; kingdom Metazoa; phylum Chordata; order Ceratodontiformes; family Protopteridae; genus Protopterus; species Protopterus annectens. The sequence continues at coordinate 1,456,639,400 of NC_056726.1, forward strand.
TGGGTAAGTAGGAAAGATGTTCTAATTGTTGCCATGACAACAACCAGGACCATTTCAAAGTTTAGACTCCTTAGTTCTGCATTATTTGTGTGAACAATTATCCTCTTGCCTTTCTTGCTCTATTAATAGTCATCTTTAGGCCATATCTGCTTGTTTGCCTTTAGGTCCCATCTTTCTACCCCATCTCAAGTGAAATGGTATTTGAAAGGGGTTTTACATATCTGTCCATTTAGAAAACAAATGGCTCCTTCTTGGGATCCTATTTTTATGATGGACAAACTTACATTGTTTCCTTTTGAACCAGCTCATAAGGCTATTTGAAGGTCTTATTTGGAAAACAGTGTCACTCATTGCTCTGATGAGTATCTAAGTTTCAAGCTGTTATGGTAATTCATCGCCATCTCATCTTTCACAGAGCTTGGCTAATGCTGAGGACTATCCTTCCTTTATACTTGAGGCATGCAATTCACCTCCCAGTTTACTTCTGAGAACCAAAAAAAAAAAAAAATGAGGGAGAAAGAATTCTACATACATTGGATGTTCATAGACAACTTAGATACTGTATTTCCAGGACAACCTTCAGGACTTCTGATGAAATGCTTATTTCCTATGAAGGTAAGAAGAAGGGACAATCAGTGGTCTCATGCTACTGCTTTTTGTTATTCTCAACAGAACAGGACACCACCAGACAAAGTCAGGGCCCATTGTATCAGGGCTCTGGCTACTTCTGTATCTTTTTGGAAAGGGGTGGACTCTAGAAATACACTAGAGGCACCAGCTTCTTCATCTGTAAACACATTTACCAAGCATTACAAGCTAGATTCCTTTTCAAGGTCCAGAGCAGGCTTTACTAAAACTATTCTCTTGTGGCTCCTAGACTCTGATTCTTTTTCCACTTCCCTTTCTTTTTAAGATCTGGTTAGGCTCCTGTGATGCCCATTCACTGGCTCAGCAATCAAGGAGCCTCAATCCTCAGTACTAACACCAGTGAGGGGCATTCATATAGGGAAATGATGACAAATACACACACAGTAAAGTACAATTTTCCTTAAGGGCACACAGAGATCATAGCCAGTCTGGGGCTAGTTTCTCCCTTTTTCCTCCAGATCCCCAATAAGACTCCCCACTGGCACAGCTATAGGGTCCAGATCTCAGCCTAGTGGGCAAACTAAAACCTCCAGCACCAACTCTGTCCAGCCAGTGCTTCATGTCCCTGCCAAAGTAGCTGACACACACACACACTTTGAGATATGAGTTATATGCAAACACACAGAAACTCCTGGGAAAGGCTGGCACAGATTCTCCAGCTGTGCCCCCTTTCTGCCCAGTCTAAAAGGTAGTACCAGCTGCCACCACCCAGTAATATCAGCTACTAAAAAGGCCCTTAACAAAGGATGTCCAATTATTACTGTGCAATATTATTATCGAAATGGTAAGTGCAACTGAACAGTCAAGGCTTATTAGGAGTGACTTGGAGAGTATCACTATATACATGCAATGTACTATAGAGTTTAAATTATCTCTACACAAAACAGCCACAGTTGAAAGGTTTAAAATATTTAATAATGAATAATAAAAACACAAGATAATACTTCTTACTACACAGTGCTAGTCAAGAGTTTAAAGATCACAAGAAAATGCTTAAAATAATACAGTAGAATAGTTCTGACATCAACACAGAAAAACACTTGGTCTAATCTTCCTATTTCCTAGCTATTTCTAAAAGAGACACCGAAGTCCAAGATCCTACTTACATACAGAACACAGTCAGTGCTGGTTTGTTGGATGTTGTCAAGGCAAATGCTAAATTCCCACATTCTTTCTGTCCTTAAATTGATAACACAGTGCCACTGATTCATTTCAGATTACATCATTTCTTTCTAGTTCCCAGGCTAACAGAAACTCAGAGGTTACCTGCCCTTTTGATCTTGCAGCTGGTCAAGAAGCCAGAGCAGTAAAAAAATATATACATGTAAATTCTAGCCATTAACTCTGGCCTCAAAGCAAGAGATAGAATGCCTCCCTCTAGACATCTTGGCTCCGAATTTTAGATCAACGAATTTCATGACATGCTTAACTTATCAGCTTTCTTACAGCAAAGTGCACTTTTACATTTTTTTCAATTCGACATCCAATACAGTCTTTTCATATTTAAGAGAACAAGCCTGTGGCTTACATTAATATTTACAAATGACAGAATTATCTACAAAGTTCTATCTAGCTAGGCTGGTAGCCTTCACCTATCTTCACAGCTCCCATAGCAGATGATGAATATATGAAGAACATAGTACAATTGTGTAGATAAGGCTACCATAACAGTATATGTCAGATCACGGTTGCAGGAACCACTCCCTCAATTCCCCTCATTTTTTGCTATTTTTATTATTAGTGTTCCTGTGTGGAAGGGCTCTACCTTTCCTCTTCTGAGGCAAGAAATCTCTGAAGTCTTGGCACCGTAGCCACTGATTTTATCCTGCTCTCCACAAGGTATAGAGCAGAAAGAATGTCAGAAATATAAAACACCTCTACATTTGGAAAACTACAGAATGATTTGAAATCATACTAAAAAGCAAGTCAATGAAGACAAAAAACTATACTGTAATAACTTTCAGAATAATACCAAACACAACCCTAAGACATTTGGGCATCTATTAAAAAAATCTTACATCCCGGCCAAAAATCCAACCCTAACCCCTCTCTTAATAACTCACTACTCAAAACTGCAATACAGGTCAACCCTTATTTTGTAGATAGTGCAGCATCTCTAAGGATTCCTCAACATTTGATTCCAGCCTTGACAGCAGCCACATATCATGTTCACCTTCAAACATGTGCCCACAAGTGATATAAACGTAAACTGTGCTGTTCTTCAGCTAATGACCTTACAAGTGATTACATAAAATAGCAGCCAATAGCATTGCCTGTCCTGTCTCAATCCTTATAAATAGGTCAGTCTTGGAATCCCATTTTCCCTCTCTCTGGAAAAAGTCACGCATTATCCCTCTGCAGTCTACACAAAGGAGAAAATTCAACAGACATTAATACGTTTAGACATACAGCAATCTTATCTCCCCTCACCAAAATACTTGAAAAATATATTCAAATACAATTGCTAGACTATGTCCTGCAGGAAGAACATGGCTTCTGTCCTTTCCATAGTATTAGCATTGCCCTTCTAACCTATATAGATACTATCAATAAAGCTAGAGATAATGGCAAACTATTCTCTTCCTTATTTGTAGACTTCTCTAAAGCCTTCGACACTGTTTGTCACAGAAAACGTCTATTTCAAATGTCCTTACTAGGTCTCTGTCAGCCCAGCCTTCTGTGGTTTAAAAGCTACCTGTCCAATAGGTATCATTCAGTAAAATGGCACTCCATGCTCTCTCTTTACCTCCCAGTCATCACTGGTGCACCACAAGGCTCTATCCTTGGTCCCCTCCTCTTTAACATTTTCACCAACACCCTTTATACTTCCACACAACAGGCCACCCAAATACAATACACAGATGATTCCACTCTTATTTGCACATCTGATGACGTAGTACACCTCCAAAAAATGACTCAGGAAGCTTTAACATCCCCTGAAACATGGCTTTGCAACTTATGCTCAACCCAAAAAAGACCAGACTACTATTTGTTTTCTCTCCAAATCCCTCTCTCATGGAAAAATAAAATTTTACGTCCCTTCTCATAGCAAATTATTAGGGGTTACAGTGGATGATAATCTTGCATTTAACTTACATATACAAAATTGTATAAGAAAAAGTCATGAAAAACTATGAATGCTTTACAGAGCCAAAAAACTTTCTCGTTGACACAATTAAAGCTACACTTGCCACTACTTATCTCCTCCCCATGCTTCTTTATGGTGCTCACATCCTTAATAACCTTCAGGCTTCACAAAAATTAAAACTTGAACAATGCTATAGAAAAGTTGCTAAATTTGCAGCACATACCCTCTTCAGAACCCATCACTGTATAGCAATTGAAAGCGTAAAGTGGTTAGAACTGCTACATCAACTAACATATACACAGCTTCTTACTACCTATAAAGTTATCCAGCATCCATCTGCCTGTCCGGCACTAAAAAAAAATTCTACACAACTATGTTCTCAGTTGGTCATTGCAATCCAGTGACCAAAAAATCCTGTCTGTCTACAAACCTAGCGAATCTGGACACTGACTGTACTCATAGAAGGTTGCTAAGGCCTAGAATTCCTTAGCTGTATCCATCAGGTTTATATCCTCCCTTCCATCTTTTCAAAACCACTCTGAAAGGCTTCCTAGCTAAATTCTGGATCTGTTCTTGCTCTAATCCAGGATAAACTATATCCCCAAACGTGAACAAGTACTGTTTCATTACTTACGTCTCCTTACTCTCCTTTCTTCACTTACTTCCTTACTGCTATCTAATTCTCTTCCCTGACTTTCTCTTTAAATATACCATAAGCCTACTTTTCATCACCTGATATTGCAGTACCTATTTGTATTATACTAACTTAACTTTACTATCTCTACAAACTGTCTAAATTTTCTCTAAATATTAAATGATTGTCATATACTTTGTATCAAATTTTCAGCAGTGTTTTGGTATTATGTCTACTGTGTTATAATTGTTTAAACCGCATATGTTTTTGTTTTATTTTTGAAGATTGTAAAATTATTGTTCTTAAAATGATTTGTAATAATTTGGAGCTTTTCTCCCTGTGCCTCTGCTAAAAAAGGGCTTCTACCCAGTCAGACTTTCCTGGTTATCAAATGACAATAAATAACTAAATAAAGGTCCCCTAGAGCTTTGGAATGTGGCTGATTGGCAGTTGCTTGGGAGAATGTCTCGTGTAGCTTAGGCTACTGCAACAGTGATATAATTGAACATCTGCTGTTATGGTAAGTTTACTTACCCAACTGTAATTTTCATTCTGTGCATATTCTTAGCAACTTTATCATAATTTCCTGTAGTCCTTATTCTGCCATTGTATTTTGGTCTGCCTCCTCTCCATTTTTCAACTCTACTCCCTGGATTAAAAATCCATTAAGATATGAGTTTCAAGTCCTTCACCAGCAAAAACGGCCTCTACCATCCTTGTATCAGGATCAAAGGCCCTGTAGCATTCAGTTATTTGACTACTATCTTCCACCATGTTGGAATTGTCAGAGCTCTGTAGATGTCCTCTGACACCACCTTGTGGCTCACCCCCCCCAAAAAAAAAGAGTAGGGTGTTTTTATTCATTCAGTTTTATATACACACACATTTTATCTTACAAAGGTTCAGAGGTTCATAGGTATATACCAGGCTAAAGAACACCAGGGCCTTTATAAACCTAGTCATGCAACCTGACCTGATTGTGTCCCTATATATCATGGGCATTTATTAGGAGGGGGTATGTTAGTTATTTCTAGAGGTTATGTGGGGGGAAGTATATTAGCTTGGACGTTACTGTTGGCCTCTGTCTTTCAGAGACATGGGGGCCAGACCCAGGGTAAATATTTGTTTTCCCATCCAGTGGTCAGGGTTACACTTAAATAGGGTTAGGGATGGACTCTGCTTCACATGGATGAAGAGCCTGTTTCAGAGAATGGGAATCCTCTGAGACACATATCTGTTTCACCAACATGTCTTATTTATATAATACTATCTTTAACCCACCTTTTCTGGCATAAATATAATTTTCCTTCCTCTACCTTGATTTTATTACAAAGAAGTGTTTCAATGATTCAGTGATGCAAAGAACTGAAATTCAAATTCAGAGCTAAGTTAGGCCATGTAAAAATGTACCTACTCTCACTTCCTGTAGAATATTTCAAGATTGTACTTAAAGGTCTTTAATTCATCCAAACATCTAATATATGGGGGTGAGGAATTCCATAATCTATTAGTCCTTGATGTTGTCTGTTCAGACAAGAAATAATAATAGAATGGTTAAGTTTGCTTCATTTAATTAAAGTTATGTATATACCATAATGGTAAATCTGTGTTGTCTGATTCTGTCCTTCCTCAACAAATGGGTCATTGAATCCGCCCTCTGATCTGACTTTGGCTACTTTTAGACTTCAACATCCACAGCTCAAGCTCCTCCCCATACCCATAATCCCATCCTGGCTCTAAGGTTACCTCAGATCAAGTTTGCCTGCAACTCCATGATGGAATAATAGTAGAAAGAACAAAGTAACCAACTTCAAGCATGCAAGAAATCTCTGAGCCAGGACACTGTTCTGGAACTGAAAGAGTGCAATACCTTGGTCAGGAGGTAGACCATGCTGTCACAAAAGAAGCACACAACAAAATCTTCCATGAAATGGAAGGGGGGAGAAGGGTGGGAAATTGAAGAAATATGGAATCAGAGAACACAGATCTGTCATTATGGTAAGTACATAACTTTTGTACATGACGTTGTGTGTTCCATCTTTTCCTCAATGGATAGGACAGAGTCCCCAGCTACTTAGCTTTCAGCATGGTCTTATGGAAAGATATTCTGGAGAGCAGCTGAACCAAAAGCCACCCTATCTCCGGAAAACAGATCCAGTTTACAATGGGAAATGAAGGTGTGAGTGTTAGACCAGCTGGCAGCACCACAAATATCATCAATTGATGCCCTGGCAAAGAAGATTGAGGAAGCTGAGACAGATTTAATTAAGTGAGCCTTTACTGGTACAGGTAATATCAAGCCTTTTTACTTATACACATAAGAGATGCAGTCAGCTAGTCAGCCAGACAAAGGTACTTTTGAGACACTTTTACCCACCTTAGCTTTGGAAAAAGAAATAAATAGCTGGTCTATTTTCCTGTACATTTTAGTAGAATGGAGGTAGAAACGTAGCTGGCGATGTACATTAAATAAATGAAGCATATATTCTTTATATGAAACATTTGGAAAGAAAACCAGTAGATTAATGCATTTGTTGAGAGAGGTATGTGTAGCTACCTTAGGTATGAAAGATGGATTTGTCTGTAAGGGTACCTTATCCTTGTGGAAGATCATGTACGGAAGTTTACATGACAGAGATTGAAGTTCTGACACCTACTGAGGTGAAGTAATAGCAACTAGAAAGAGTGCTTTCTAAGTCAAAAATATAATGTCCATCCTGCAGCAGGTTCAAAGTGCTAGGTTAAAGCATGGAGTAAAACAGTCATATCCCAAGGTGGGGTGCGGCTCCTAAGAGAGGGTCTAAGAAGGAAAGTTTCTCTTAGGAAAGCTTTAGATATAGTTTTAGAGACTTTGGAAACTCTGGATTATTTGAATATAATAAATTATTGTTGTTTTTAGCAGGTGCACTGTTTTTTCATTTATCCATGGTTCACTACCCTGTTACATTTTTGGTTCTTAGTTTTACTGAATGTGTTTCCACTTTTCTTTAGTGGTTACTAATAGTTTCAGGGATGCTAAGATGGCATGGTTCTGTCCATCATGAAAATCTGAAATAGTTGCTAACTGTACCTTAATAATGGAGTAACTAGCCCCATCATGAAAGAAGGAAGCTACGAAACCTAAAATTGCTGGAATAGGTGCCAAAAAGGAATCCAGATTCCTTTGGAAGACACAAATATAAAATCTTTTCCGCTTACTCTTATAACTTTTTCTGATGCATGGCCTCTGAGAAGAAGTTAGAGTATGGATCACTTGGAAAGATAGCCTGGACTGAGTAGGCATCATTGGAAGTGAAGAAACCAGGCAGTTAGCTTGAGGGATGAATTGTCCAGGTGAGGCATTCTGGACAGATGAGAAAGAAGACCTGGATCTTGGTCCAGCATCCAAGGTGGGTTTATCAAATGAAGGCAGAAGAAGGGAAACCATATCTTTGAAGGCCAGAAAGGGGCAATGAGGATGGCCATGTTCCCCCTCTGCAGTGCTTTCTGCAGACGTTTTGTGATCAGTGGTGTAGAAGGAAGGGCACAGAGAGAATGGGGGGGGGACAAGTATGCATCCTCCCCCTGTGACACCCTGTCTGGGGGGGGGGGGTCAGGGCAGAGAACCTGTTGCATTTTGAGTTGATGGTAGAGGCAAAAGATTGCAGCATGGTTGGCCCTATTGACAAAAAAATTGTTCCACCACTTTTAGGTTGAGGGACCACTCATGAGCTAGCAGGATTGATATGCTCAACCTGTCCAGTAACATGTTAAATTTCCCTGGAATATGTATTGCTGTTAGAAAGCAGTTTTATGATAGCACCCACTGCCACACTTTCAGTGCTTCTTGACACAGAGTAGGAGTGTATTCCCCCTTGTTTGTTGATGTACCAGACTACTGACATGTTCTTCTGGATGGAAATAATTCCTAGAGGATAGACATCCCGAAAGGCCTGCGATGTTAGGAGGACTGCTGTGCCTTGGACCATCCTTGCCATGTAAAGCTCCCCCTCCCCAACCTAGATGGTCACTGTGGCTTTGGTTGGGTAAGGAGCAAAGGAAAAACCTTGGGTAGCCTCAGGAGATTGACTCCACCACTATATGCGAGTCCTGCAGATATTTGTCAAATGAACCCAAAAAGTCATTGTGTGAAATATCTGCGACAGTCAGGCATGAGTGTTGAAGAAGGCAGGAGAGTGGCACTGAATCAAAAGAGTTGGTGACAGTTAATACGATACCCCGACCCCATGTAAATGGGAAAAAGGGGATGATGATGATGATGATGATGATGATGAACCCAAAAAGTCATGGGTGATATCTGAAGGACCATTGAACTGAAATTCTTCTTTGAAAAACTCTCATTTAATATCTTGCAAAGGGAACTAAGGTAATGGAATTTGCCATTGACCCCAATAGTTGAAGAACCAATCTGGCTGTTGGCATTTGGCAGGATGGAAACTGCAGGGACTGGTTCCACAGGGTTCACTGTTCACTGGCAGCCTTGTTATCCATGTAGTGGTGTGTAAGTGAGCTCTTATAACCTCCAAAGTTTGTTCTGGAGAAAAATGTGTGGCTGGCAGTGGGTGCTAAAATGGAGCAAGCAGTTTCTGGCATAAACAAGAAGAGACCTGGTAGGAGTGGTGAGGAGCCAGTCAGCCAGGTAGGAGAGCAGTTGGACCTCTTGCAGTCTGAGATGAGCTGCAACCACTGCCATACACTTGGTGAATACCCAGGGGGCTGTGGTGACACCAAAAAACAGGGCTCTGTATACTTAATTGCAAAAGTCTGTACCAAAAGTAGGCAGCTATCTGAAAAATGTGTCTTCTTTTATTCAAGCTGCCATTTTACACAGTGCTTGTGACTGTAGAAGTTTTGTGCTACACGCTGTAGTGAGGAACATGGTTTCTCCATTTGAGTTGAGGATGCCAGTGAGGAGCATAGTTTCACCATTTGGGTTGAGGATGCCGGTGAGGAGCACAGTTTCTCCATTTGGGTTGAGGATGCTGGTGAGGAGCATAGTTTCACCATTTGGGTTGAGGATGCCAGTGAGGAGCATAGTTTCTCCATTTGGGTTGAGGATGCCGGTGAGGAGCATAGTTTCTCCATTTGGGTTGAGGATACTGGTGAGGAGCATAGTTTCTCCGTTTGGGTTGAGGATGCCGGTGAGGAGCATAGTTTCTCCATTTAGGTTGAGGATGCCAGTGAGGAGCATAGTTTCACCATTTGGGTTGAGGATGCCAGTGAGGAGCGTGGTTTCTCTGTTTGGGTTGAGGATGCCGGTGAGGAGTGTAGTTTCTCCGTTTGGGTTGATGATGCCGGTGAGGAGCATAGTTTCTCCGTTTGGGTTGAGGATGCCGGTGAGGAATGTAGTTTCTCCGTTTGGGTTGAGGATGCCGGTGAGGAGCGTAGTTTCTCCATTTGGGTTCAGGATGCCGGTGAGGAGCGTAGTTTCTCCGTTTGGGTTCAGGATGCCGGTGAGGAATGTAGTTTCTCTGTTTGGGTTCAGGATGCCGGTGAGGAGTGTAGTTTCTCCGTTTGGGTTGAGGATGCCGGTGAGGAGTGTAGTTTCTCCATTTGGGTTGAGGATGCCGGTGAGGAGTGTAGTTTCTCCATTTGGGTTGAGGATGCCGGTGAGGAGTGTAGTTTCTCTGTTTGGGTTGAGGATGCTGGTGAGGAGCGTGGTTTCTCTGTTTGGGTTGAGGATGCCAGTGAGGAGCGTAGTTTCTCCGTTTGGGTTGAGGATGCCGGTGAGGAGTGTAGTTTCTCCGTTTGGGTTGAGGATGCCGGTGAGAAGCATAGTTTCACCATTTGGGTTGAGGATGCTGGTGAGGAGCGTGGTTTCTCCGTTTGGGTTGAGGATGCCGGTGAGGAGCGTAGTTTCTCCGTTTGGGTTGAGGATGCCTCTTTGTCTTCCTGCAGTACCATTTTCCTTCTGTAATTTGGATTCTGATGTTTTATTAGGACACTGAAGTTATTTTCTTCATTTTTATTTAGATCATTCAACTTTCTTCCCTATCTGATTACTAAACAAAGATAGTGACATTTCTGTCATGAAAAGCTGTTACCAGAGTGCTGCATTAGGAAAGACAGGACTATATTTCTTAAAATTGATAGGCAGGCAGCAGGAGCGGCCTTAGGTCAACTGGTGCCCTAGGCAAAAGGGCTACACGGTGCCCCCACCACACCACCCGGTGCCCCCATCCTGGTCTACCTACACCAAATAAATACTGGAAAAGCGTCCTTGCTAGAGCGGTGCCCTAGGTGGCCACCTAGTTGGCCTATGCGTAAGGCCAGCTATGGCAGGAAGTGGCCATCCTGTTTGTCTACATTTAATGAACATGATTGCTTGCTTCTTATAGCAATGGGGCATTAAAAGCAGATGATGCACAGAAAGAGAAACATCAAGAATTCTGTACAAGTAAATACTTTCAGACAAATTTAGTAGAATTACTTAACTGAGTGATGAAAATAGCTGACCAATTACCAGCTGAGGTAACTTTCCTAATGGTGGGACCAGAGATGGTGAACTGGAGAATGGGTTAGTTGGTAGTCAGAAATAGAGAGTCACACTCTGAGGTCATACTGGTATGGTGGCAGAGTGAGACAGTACTAGTCTGGTGATATATGCTTCATAACTTGGACCAGTCCTACAGTATATATAAATGTTACTCTGCAGAGAGTATGGATCAAAGTATATTAATCTGCATGTGACACACAGATATAAATATCTGAAGCATAGTTATACTTTTTCTGGCATGGATGGAAAGGCAAACTGTTTGGTGACAGAATGTTCTGGCAACTTATATGAAATACAGAGGGACTCAGAATACTGCTGTTTGGAAAAAGATCATTAAGTAAGATACATAGGGTCCCTATCAGTTGATTGAATTTTCAGAAACTTAAAATTCATATGGTCAAGACCATATGATGGAGTTATTGAAAATCCAAAGCTTTTAAATGGAGATTGCAGTACAGTGCAGATCAGAAAATTTACCCTTTTACTCACTGTAGTACGATCTTGGAGTTGGTGTATGTAATTTGCAGGGGGTGTTGGGGGTGCAAGGGAGCTTGCCCCCCCCTGCAAAAATGTAAACAAGGTAGATTTCTCTTGTTTTTTTGTTTTTTTTTTAATGATCAAGTTTTCGGAAACGTTATCATATGATTTCACCCATATGAATTTTGAGTTTCTGAAACTCGATCATCTGAAATAGGCTCAATGTATTGTGGGATGAGGTTGTGCAGGGAAAAAGATGAGATAACTGTTCGAAGATAAGAAGGGTAATCACAAGCACAAAGTCAAACATTGTTCTCCTTATTTAGACACTTGAAGTACTTTGTGTGGACTGCAGCTGCTGTCTTCCATCTAACTGTATGAACTTATTGTTTTTTTATTTATTTATTAACCCGGGAAAGTACGACTTGGAACAAAGCCAATTTTCAGTGGATGCCCGGGGAGAAACGCTCCAAATGCATGTCTTTGTCACGTGGGAGGAAACCAGAGCACCCAGAGGAAACCCATATCAATGCAGGGAGGACATACAGACTCCACCACAGCCAAGAATTGAACTGGAGAACCTCTTGCTGTGAGACAGCAACACTACCGCTGCACCACTGTGCTGACAGTCCAGAAGAAGGTAATTAAAATGCAGTAACAATGATCATCTGAAGGCAACTACAGGAGGTACATTACATGACAGCACTCCAGTGACAGAGGGATGTATTGCCATTTGTCAAAATTCTCAGTTCAACATGCTACCCAAGTCTGCGGGACTGAGTAGCTCGGCAGACTGACCATCTAAAATCCAGCATTCTGACCATCTAAAATCCAGCATTCTGATCTCATCTGAAAGATGTTGTCAGACATAGCAGTATGGACTCTACTTCCCTTGGGGACTGAGGAAATCACAATGACAGCATTTTCAATACATATGCAGTGCTCATGCAGCAGAATCTCAGTGGAAGTGTAGAAAAAATTAAGTAATGCTGTACTGGTTCACTAACACAGGACGCAATGATAATGGAATACACATGAGATGTAATACTTTTCTATGGACCAACATAGGTTTGCAATTACTCAAGCTTAAATCACTTTCACTCTACTCGGTATTGTACAGATTGCTGAGAGATGTGTGTCTCGCCTAAAAGGCAATCTCAGACCCTGCCCTACTAGAGATGCTCTATATCCGTAAGTCTAACTCCACATGCATTATTTGATCAAAAGGCCTAAATCTAATATGCAACTTTAACAAAACCTGCTGGAGAGACAGGTTTGTATCCCAGAGACTGCCTTGTCTCTGGAGTAGACACCTCATACACGTCAAACAAAGTACGTCACTGACCCTCTTCAAGAGCAACCTTGATGAGTGGATGGATGACCACAAACTTGTCCCTGGGGTTCTTCCTGTATCCCTCATTGACAGGGGCAACAGGTGCTGACTGAGGTTTCTTTTTTGGGGATAAACTCTTAGCTAGGCTTGTAAGGGCCCCAGGGCCATTAGCCTAGTAACCTCCTATGATCCTATGATATAAAAACAGCCAGTGGTCCAACAAAAAACAAAAAGTTTCTGCATTTAGTTTTATGGCAGTACATAAGTTTCAGGCTGTCTCTCTGTGTCTTACACACACACACACACACACACACACACACACACACACACACACACACACACACACACACACACTGTCTCTGAGATGGAATAGTTTTATACTAAGCATCTGAGCTGCACATTTCTGTCTGCTTCCTCCCGCCTTGTTCTCGGCACTTCTGGCTTGCCATTGCCAACCAGTCCCCTTTTCTTTTTTTCTTTCTCTACCTTTGGTAGAAATGGCACAAGTTGTGAAATTTATATCTCCTATATCTCTATTTCTTTAACTTTCCATACTAGGTTTTCCTTTCCTAATGTCCTACCCAACCAGCTAGGCTATTTGTAGTAAATCTTCCCTGCTCCAAATGCAACTTCTTCCAGATATTATTCCATGTCTCACGGCCATGTTTTCCATCGGGTCTTCCTTCATTTTCTTATTATATTCCTGAATTCCAAGTAATCTGTCACTGTCGGCGTTTGTAGTTATGTTGAAGTTCCCTACTGTGATTTATCACCCTTTTCCCCTCACTTGTGCCCACTCATCAAAGAATTTTGTATAGGACCCCCCTCATCCTAAGTTGGTGTGTGTTTGTATGCTCCCTGTTTTCTGTATTTTTTCCATTTACTCTCTCCTGACATGTAATGAATCATCTCTGACCTATTTTCTTTAGTTGTTCAGATATTACCTTTAGTCCTTTCTTGATTAAACTTGACATTCCCTTCTTTGTCCCTCTTGCCCTTTTGTATTTTCTCTCCTTCCGTCATCTTTAGTTTAGCTTCTTGTAGAAGTATTATACCCCTCCGTGCCGTTTTAGCCTGTTATGGACTTTTCTCATCTTGACTGGATGTCATGTCCCTTCTAAGTTTCATGTTACCACTCTGACCTTTACCTGTAAATCTCCTCTTGTGTTCATCTGGAAAAAAAAAGTGATCTTTAAAGACTTTCAGTTTTTAGCAGCGTTTGCTGTTTGCTTTCCCTGGGGAGCAAGCACCATTTTCGGCTTAACAGTGGAACAATCTGTCTGTCCCTTGGTCGATCCTTCTTCTAGCCACAAACATAAAAAGTGAAGCAAACAGCATTTACCATCACAGCAGGCTAACAAGTTGCCTCAGTCACAAGTGGATGACTCTGCTGTGGCCATTGGCTGTAACTCAGACCATTCATCTTTTACCCTGGATCCCTATGGTGTAGCACATGCTGCCACTGTTGACCGGGGTTTAGCAATGTCATCTGTAGCTGTTGGGGTCCCCCCTCAGGGATAAAGAGCCACTCTTATCAGTCCTGTGAGAGAGAATAGGGAGGACTTCCCTGTTTGGTCAGAATGTTGTGCACATCCCTGGGGAAGCTGCTGCTGTCATTAGCAACACTGTTTGTCCCATTTTTCCTGTCAAAAAGAAACAGAAAACTAAAAATATATCTATGGCTCCTGAAATTTCCTTATACAGGAGTAGTTTACTGGATCTGGCTCTGGGTTTAAGTCAGACTATTATTCCTTCTTATGAAGTAGTTTCTAGTAAAAGATGTCAGCTGCATGCTTTATACCCCTGACTACCCAATGTCATGGAAGAAGAGACAGCATCCGACACAAGACCCAAGACTTTGATAATCAGGCCGGCTGAGGGCTACTTGCAGGCAGATAACCCAGACGTAATGACTGCAACAGTGAATACATTCAGACATCTACATTTATGGTAAGTGTACACAACTGTACTTTTTTGACTCTACCTGTGAGGATTTCTCTTTATCTGAGACCATTTCTCCAGTTCTGTCTGCTTTGGAGAATGTGTGTGTGTTACTGCATGCAATTTCCTAACAGTCAGCCAGCTGCCACTAAAATAGCAGATAGGATGTATAAAGTTCCTCAGTCTTTTTTGTTTTTATAAACTCTTCCCAAATCTGACCCAGCAGCTATAGCTTTAGTTTATCCTTCTGCTGCTAAACATGTAGTTTATTCCAATCCTACTGTTTCTGATAAGGATGAAGGTCTGCAACTTTGATTTTCAGAATTTTGAATGGTCAGGCTTTTATTTTAAGGTTTGTTTTGACTGACTGAAAGTATGAGGAATGTTTCATCTGCAGTTTCTTTTTGTGAGGAAAATCTTCTTTGAATATTTAATTTCTTCTGTTATTTGTCACTACTCATTGTTTTCAGTGTATGATACCTTTTCAAAGGCTATGACCACTGGTACTGTTTTGTGGAGGTTTGCATGCCTGCATTCTCAGAATTTCCCAGGTGATGTTAAAAATGAGATTTTAAAATCTTCTTTGGATAGAGAGATATTTTTTGGCCCCTCTACTGCAGAGCAGATTTAAAAAGTGATATGAAAGGGGTAAGCTAATACAGGGGCCTCCTTTTCCAAGTTTTTCAAGGGATTCTGTGACTCCTTATCCAATTTTGGTAAGAAACAAAGTAAACAATCCCAACAAAATAAAGGTAAACAAAGATTTAAGAAGAAATGGCAAGGGGTCCAAGAAGAATTTTGGAAACTCCCAAAACTATGGACACTCCAGTAAGTCATAATAAGTATTGAACATTTTCCCCCTTTCCCCTGACAGACTTTTTCTTCCATAAAGTCTGAATCTCCACTTTTCTCTTTGGCAACAGATAGTTTCAGACAAATGTGTTCCGAAGATCATTTGTCAAGGTTAGAGATGGCAGTGGGAAGAAATTCCTCCTTTCTGAGCGGTAATTCCTCATACTCCAGACTAAAACCTTTTGTTTCTACCTGTCCTTCATCACATGCTGTCCCAGGGAGTGATAGAGCTAGTTCCCCCTTCCCAGCTGGGAAAAGAGGTTTTATTCAAGAAGTTTTTATTACCAAAGAAAGAAAATGCTTGGAGACTGTTTCTGGCTGTTTCTTTCCTAAACCTGTTTGTGATAGTTACCAAATGTAAAATGATGTCACTTCACAACCCGTTACTTCTTCCTCATTCAACTTTACTTGTAACATTAGATTTAAAAGATGCTTATCATCACATTCCTGTTCTTCCAGACTTCAAGCATTTCTTAAGTTTTTTTATGTCTTGATCACGTTATCAGTTCTCTGCCTTCCCCTTTGGACTGTCTACTGCACTGAGTGTTCATTAAAGTCTAGCTCCAGTTTCAGCTCCCTCCCTGCAAGCTACAGGGTATCCACATTTTCTATATTAGATGACTGGTCTATCTTTACAGAGTTTTTTTCAAAGTGTCAAGAATCTCAATCTTGGTTGAAAGATTTCTCACATAAAATGGGATTCCAAGAGAACATTCAAAAATCTTTCTTGACTCCTTCTCACAGGATTATGTTTATGGGATGTCAACTAAACACCACAGCCCCAAAAGTTTTTTCCACAGGAAAAAAACTATTTCTAGGGTTTTCCACTTAGACTTTGGTCTCTGTGAGGGAATACCTCAGGATTTTGAGTCTAATGGCTTCTATGATTTGCATGATACCCCTGGCAAGACTCCATGAGAACGATACGTTATGTGAAATATGTTTGGTCCCAGCACCAGCACTCCTTGTCTTTTTATATCCCAGTGCTGGGGTTTGTCAGAAGGGAAATTAACGGCTCCATTTTCCATCCTTGTTGGATAGCAGTCAGTCGCCATAGACTCCTCAGACGTTGCTTCAGAGTAGTTTCAGGAGGGTACAAGGTGCGTGAGACACAAAGGGCAGATTCACACACATTAATGTAAAAGAGGTACTTGGCCTGATCAATGGTCCTCAACTTTCTGAATCATCTTTGGTCCTCAGGACCTCTTTAAGTTGTTACAGACAATAAGCACAGTCATTTGGTACATCAATAAGCAAGGGGTTCCAGGTTGTACTCCCTCTGCAGACTAACCATGTTAGCTTGGGCTATAGCTTCAAAGCACTGTTTCACTCCACGGGCATCCAACAGTCCATTAGAGCAAAATTTTGTGTCAGATTAGCTGAGCAAGACAAGGGCAGACCCTCATGAATGGAGAGTAGATCAGGGTTTTTTTCCAAGACTTTATCTATCTGTAAGGAATTTCTCAATTAGATCTGTTTTGTCTCCTTTCTGAACTATCAGCTGGCAAGATTCTGCTTCAGGACTCCATACAAAAGGCCTATAAGACAGATGCACTTTCTTTTGATTGGAAATGAATGCTCCTGTATGCATTTCCACCCTTTCCACTAATATCCATGGTACTTCTGAAGATTCAGATGGAATCCTCCAAGATCATTGTGGTGACTCTCCTCTGGCCAAGGCAACCATAGTTCTCCCTTATTTTGGAAATGGTCAGGGGCAATTACCACAAGCTTCCTGATACACTAGATCTACTCACACAAGAACAAGGCTGTTTGATACACCCTGACACAAATCAACTTCAGCTGACTGCTTGGATGATATGGCTTTAATACCTTTTAGACACTGGTTTACTGGAGATGTGCAACAGGTACTAATGGAGGCAAGAAAGCCTGCTATTAGAAAGTCGTATATTAGCAAATGGAAAATGTTTTCTAGTTGATGCCAGCAACATAACCAGCACCCATTTAGGGCTAGTTGTTTTCTGGTTGTAAAATATTTGTGTGAGTTACTATCCTGCCTTTCTTCCTCTAGTAAGGTTCATTTATCAGCCATTTCAGCATGTCTGCCCATAGATCCTCCTCTTTCAATGCTTTCTCATGTCAACATTTTTTTAAGAAGGGTTACGCATAAGAGGCCTACAAGAAAACCCGTAGCCCCTGCTTGTGATATTAATTTTGTGTTAGAGAAACTAATACTTACTCCATTTGAACCAGCTAACCTGGCTGATTTGAGGTTCTTAACAAAGAAAACAGTTTTACTAATTACTTCTGACCTCTGGAAGAAGGGTATTTGAGTTGCAAGCTCTTATGGTGAGTTAACCCTATCTCATTTTGTACAGAGATAGGGTTTCTTTGATACCTAAGCCTTCTTTTATGCCAAAATTGGTATCAGTTTTCTTTAAGCCAAGCTATCCATCTCCCCACTTTCTTTTCTGAGCCCAAAAAATGAGGGAGAAAGATACTCCATATATATTAGATGCCCAGAAAATTCATATACTATTTTGACTGAACTAAATCTTTCAGATCTTTGCATCAATTGTTCATTTCTTGTGAAGGTGAAAAAGGGACAGCCTGTGTCAAAACAGACTGTTACCAAATGTTTGCTTAAGGCTTTTAACTTTTTGCTATACTCACCACACCAAATTTATTCTGTGCAGGGTCAAGGCCCAGTCTGCTAGGGCACTGGCTTCATCTATAGCTTTTTGGAAAAGTTTGGATTCTAGAATTATTCTAGAAGTTGCAACTTGGTCATCTGTACATACTTTTGCAAAGCATTATAAGCTTGATTCCTTCTCTAGACCTAGATCAGACTTTGCAAAGACCATTCTCTAGAGGCTTCTAGACGCTTCTTATTCCACCTCCCAAATGTAGTAAACTAGAGTGATCTACCCATATAGCTGAGCTTACTGAGGCAGTGATCAATGTGAAGAATATCGCCCAGTCGTGTAAGTAAACGTACCATAACAGTATATGTTCGAGTAATCACTGCAGTAGCCACTCCCTCCGTCCACCCATCTTGTTTTTTGGTGTGTTGTTTATGCCAGGATATGCTTAGTTATTTTTTGTTCTTCCTAGAATTGTCCTTTCAGGGCTTGGCCTCCCCCTCTCTGTTGGCAGAAAATCTTAGAAGGGCTTGGCACCCAAACTTTTAGTAAGCTCCACTCAAGCTCCTTGAGAGTGTGGGCATGTGAAAGGTGGCCTGAAACTTTGGAAACTGGCTGGCTGTCGTATCCTTTGCAGAATATAACCTGTATAGCTAAGGCTATTGCAGTAGTGATCATTTCAACATCTACTGTTATGGTACGTTTACATACACAACTATGCTTTCTACTTGCAAGCCACTTTACTTCCTTTGCACTTGGTCTGCATAGGTTTTGCTGGCACTCCATTAATGGGGCACTGGCTTACTCTACTGGATTGCCATTTCTGCACTAGATAATTTTGTTTTCAGTTTTTATTTCTTTCTTTATTTATTTATTTTGCATCCTCATCTGTGGACAAGCTGATACTCTCCCCTATACTACAGGGCATCTGAGTTATCCTCAGTCAGTTTTATGTACATTCTGTGAAAGGGGATGGTCTTCTGTATTTTTGCTGGTCTAAGTATTTCTTCTTTTATTTTAAAATTGCATATTTGGGCTATTGTGTTATGCTTACCCTCTCATGGTGACATCTGGATTGTCTACATTGTGTATTTTCTCCCTTTGTTGATGAAGAAGTCTTTCAGCTCCAGTTCCTGGATCTGTTTATAGAGTTCTAACATGCAGAGCATTTCCTTGTCTGGATGATCTGTTTTCCGTGTCATCCAGTTTCCCTGCTGGTCTGCTCACTAGTCTGGATGTCAGATCACATGGCTGCTCTGTCCTTCTCCAGGTCTTTTATTAATTTCTGCCATTATTTCTCCTTTTGTTGGCTTTTTATTGCTTCCTTCATTGGACCTACATCTGTAGCTAGTTTCTTTAGAGTCTGGAACAATTCGCACAGCTTTCTCCTTTTACAACTCTTTCAAAGTCTCCAGTTGCTGCATCTCCTGTTCATTATCATCCATTGTGTTCTCTTTGGCGCCGTGCCCACATCATATTGAGGTTTACTACATTAGCTGAGACAACTAGGAACAGACAAGTGATAATTGAGGAGTCTAGGTGAGACTAATGTTTTATTTGGACAGGGAGAAAAAGTTAAAAAAAAATAATAAAAGGCACTGTAGATGAAAGAAAAAAGAGAGAGATACGGAGAGTGGGAGGATTCAGAAGTATAGAAAGGGTGTAGCATAACAGGACATTTTAGAGGACGTGACAATGGACATGGCATAATTATAGTCACTGCTGGAATTTTGTAACACATGGAACAGACTTAAGGGCATTTGGGAAAGTGA